>NC_070591.1:33645528-33945528 GCF_027409825.1 Scomber japonicus | reverse complement strand
AAAGCACTTTCTTTTGTTGTATTCATAGAATGGATGAACGTGTCACAACCAAGACAACCCCAAAGAAAAGCACTTATGAACACAGGAATCATCAGTGGCTCTCTTTGAGGTGATCTGAGAGTGATTCCTGAAAAAATAGCTTCTCATACGTGCAGTTGCTCATCAGAGGCCAGAAAGACTACCCCAACAAGTAGCACTTACTGCATTCAGAAGTCAAGTCAGTGCCTCTGTTTGGGTAATGTTGGTGACCAACTCATACATGTCCCTAGTCATGTTAAAATGATGTGAAAAGACTGTATCTGAATTTGTCCGATGAACAAACTCACAATCAAGACAACCCCAAAGAGAAGCACTTATGAAAACAAAAATCATCAGTGTCTTCATTTGAGGTGATCTGAACGTGACTCCAATAGCACACATCTTCACTTACAGCCTGTAGTATTTGTCATATGCAACCGTCCCAACAAGTAGCACTTACTGTAGTCAAAATACAAGTCAATGCTCAAGTTGGGCCAATAACTCAAACTCTCTGGTGAACAATCTTCTTTCCTCCTGAGGTTCTCTCTGAGGTTACAGAAGTTTCTTTCTGGCAACTTCTGTGTTGTTTCCTGTTAGCAATGAGAGTGATGCACAGATTTGACCATTTAATATACAGTGTGCCACTACTGAACTCAACTCCACCCTTATTTTCATGTAGTTTCAATGGTCTTAACGATGGTCGGTAAACAATCACATTCCTTGTACTTGTTGAATAGACAACCATCATCTTAATTTCATGCATGTTGTTAGCAGATGTTGAGTGGTCAATTAGACTGCAATGAGTTTGCCTGCCACCTGGTGGACCTATCTGCATCAGCACAAATGCAAAAAATACAAGGGAATAGATTTAGCACTCAATACCTACTTTAACAAAAATGAGGCCAAAAGGTCCAACATATCATTCTGACATGGTGGGCATATGTGTATAAAATTTGAATCTGGATCTGGAGTCCAAGTAGTAATACAGTCTAGAATCACACCCCAACTTCAAAGCACTTTCCTTTGTTTTATTCAAAGAATGTGGCTCAAGATGGAGTGTATCTCTTATTGAGGTTTCCAGTTCACACACAGAACACATATCTGAAGAAGCAGGGATCAATAAAACTACACCAACAACAAGCACTTACTGCACTGAGAAACAAAGTCAGTGTTTGTTTTAGGGTAATAATAATGACAGTCTAGACAGTGATTTCAATGGAGGAACGTGTCACAACCAAGACAACCCCAAAGAAAAGCACTTATGAACACAGGAATCATCAGTGGCTCTCTTTGAGGTGATCTGAGAGTGATTCCTGAAACAAATACCTTCTCATATGTGCAGTTGCCAATGTCAGTTGAAATTGCCCCAACAAGTAGCACTTACTGAATTCAACAGTCAAGTCAATGCTCATGTTAGGATAAGACCAATAACTAAACAACAGTGGTCAAAACAGCATTTGTGAAAGAGTAACAACTGTTGTAGAATGGTTGTTTGGTGAAAAAAACGACCTGGAATGGAAGATAGGAAATCAGAGGCCAGAAAAACTACCCCAACAAGTAGCACTTACTGCATTCAGAAGACAAGTCAGTGCCTCTGTTTGGGTAATGTTGGTGACCAACTCATACATGTCCCTAGTCATGTTAAAATGAAGTGAAAAGACTGTATCTGAATTTGTCCGATGAACAAACTCACAATCAAGACAACCCCAAAGAGAAGCACTTATGAAAACAAAAATCATCAGTGTCTTCATTTGAGGTGATCTGAACGTGACTCCAATAGCACACATCTTCACTTACAGCCTGTAGTATTTGTCATATGCAACCGTCCCAACAAGTAGCACTTACTGTAGTCAAAATACAAGTCAATGCTCAAGTTGGGCCAATAACTCAAACTCTCTGGTGAACAATCTTCTTTCCTCCTGAGGTTCTCTCTGAGGTTACAGATGTTTCTTACTGGCATCTTATGTGTTGTTTCCTGTTAGCAATGGAAGGAATAGATTTAGCACTGAATATAAAGATCTCATCCTGACATAGTGGGAATATGTGTATAAAATTTGAATCTGGATAAAGTCCAAGTAGTAATACAGTCTAGAATCACACCTCAACTTCAAAGCACTTTCTTTTGTTGTATTTATAGAATGGATGAACTTGTCACAACTAAGACAACCCCAAAGAAAAGCACTTATGAACACAGGAATCATCATTGGCTCTCTTTGAGGTGATCTGAGAGTGATTCCTGAAAAAATAGCTTCTCATACGTGCAGTTGCTCATCAGAGGCCAGAAAGACTACCCCAACAAGTAGCACTTACTGCATTCAGAAGTCAAGTCAGTGCCTCTGTTTGGGTAATGTTGGTGACCAACTCATACATGTCCCTAGTCATGTTAAAATGACGTGAAATGACTGTATCTGAATTTGTCTGATGAACAAACTCACAATCAAGACAACCCCAAAGAGAAGCACTTATGGAAACAAAAATCATCAGTGTCTTCATTTGAGGTGATCTGAATGTGACTCCAATAGCACACATCTTCACTTACAGCCTGTAGTATTTGTCATATGCAACCGTCCCAACAAGTAGCACTTACTGTAGTCAAAATACAAGTCAATGCTCAAATTGAGCCAATAACTCAAACTCTGGTGTACAATCTTCTTTACTCCTGAGGTTCTCTCTGAGGTTACAGAAGTTTCTTCCTGGCAACTTCTGTGTTGTTTCCTGTTAGCAATGAGAGTGATGCACAGATTTGACCATTTTATATACATTGTGCCACTACTGAACTCAACTCCACCCTTATTTTCATGAAGTTTCAATGGTCGAAACGATGGTCGGTAAACAATCACATTCCTTGTACTTGTTGAATAGACAACCATCATCTTAATTTCATGCATGTTGTTAGCAGATGTTGAGTGGTCAATTAGACTGCAATGAGTTTGCCTGCCACCTGGTGGACCTATCTGCATCAGCACAAATGCAAAAAATACAAGGGAATAGATTTAGCACTCAATACCTACTTTAACAACAATGAGGCCAAAAGGTCCAAAATATCATTCTGACATGGTGGGCATATGTGTATAAAATTTGAATCTGGATCTGGAGTCCAAGTAGTAATACAGTCTAGAATCACACCCCAACTTCAAAGCACTTTCCTTTGTTTTATTCAAAGATAGTGGCTCAAGATGGAGTGTATCTCTTACTGAGGTTTCCAGTTCACACACAGAACACATATCTGAAGAAGCAGGGATCAATAAAACTACCCCAACAACAAGCACTTACTGCACTGAGAAACAAAGTCAGTGTTTGTTTTAGGGTAATAATAATGACAGTCTAGACAGTGATTTCAATGGAGGAACTTGTCACAACCAAGACAACCCCAAAGAAAAGCACTTATGAACACAGGAATCATCAGTGGCTCTCTTTGAGGTGATCTGAGAGTGATTCCTGAAACAAATACCTTCTCATATGTGCAGTTGCCAATGTCAGTTGAAATTGCCCCAACAAGTAGCACTTACTGAATTCAACAGTCAAGTCAATGCTCATGTTAGGATAAGACCAATAACTAAACAACAGTTGTCAAAACAGCATTTGTGAAAGAGTAACAACTGTTGTAGAATGGTTGTTTGGTGAAAAAAACGACCTGGAATGGAAGATAGGAAGTCAGAGGCCAGAAAGACTACCCCAACAAGTAGCACTTACTGCATTCAGAAGACAAGTCAGTGCCTCTGTTTGGGTAATGTTGGTGACCAACTCATACATGTCCCTAGCCATGTTGAAATGATGTGAAAAGACTGTATCTGAATTTGTCCGATGAACAAACTCACAATCAAGACAACCCCAAAGAGAAGCACTTATGAAAACAAAAATCATCAGTGTCTTCATTTGAGGTGATCTGAACGTGACTCCAATAGCACACATCTTCACTTACAGCCTGTAGTATTTGTCATATGCAACCGTCCCAACAAGTAGCACTTACTGTAGTCAAAATACAAGTCAATGCTCAAGTTGGGCCAATAACTCAAACTCTCTGGTGAACAATCTTCTTTCCTCCTGAGGTTCTCTCTGAGATTACAGATGTTTCTTACTGGCATCTTCTGTGTTGTTTCCTGTTAGCAATGAGGGTGATGCACAGATTTGACAATTTTATATACAGAATACCACTACTGAACTCAACTCCACCCTCATTTTCATGAAGTTTCAATGGCCAGTAAACAATCACATTCTCTGTACATGATGAATAGACAACCATCATCTTAATTTCATGCATGTCGTTAGCAGATCTTTACTCGTCAATTAGACTGCAATGAGTTTGCTTGTCACATGTTGAACCTAGTTGAATCTGCTTCAGCACAACTACAGACAATACAAAGGAATAGATTTAGCACTGAATATAAAGATCTCATTCTGACATGGTGGGAATATGTGTATAAAATTTGAATCTGGATAAAGTCCAAGTAGTAATACAGTCTAGAATCACACCTCAACTTCAAAGCACTTTCTTTTGTTGTATTCATAGAATGGATGAACGTGTCACAACCAAGACAACCCCAAAGAAAAGCACTTATGAACACAGGAATCATCAGTGGCTCTCTTTGAGGTGATCTGAGAGTGATTCCTGAAAAAATAGCTTCTCATACGTGCAGTTGCTCATCAGAGGCCAGAAAGACTACCCCAACAAGTAGCACTTACTGCATTCAGAAGTCAAGTCAGTGCCTCTGTTTGGGTAATGTTGGTGACCAACTCATACATGTCCCTAGTCATGTTAAAATGATGTGAAAAGACTGTATCTGAATTTGTCCGATGAACAAACTCACAATCAAGACAACCCCAAAGAGAAGCACTTATGAAAACAAAAATCATCAGTGTCTTCATTTGAGGTGATCTGAACGTGACTCCAATAGCACACATCTTCACTTACAGCCTGTAGTATTTGTCATATGCAACCGTCCCAACAAGTAGCACTTACTGTAGTCACTGGCTCCTCTCCAGTCTCTAGTGGTGTTCCCCAGGGCTCTGTCCTTGGCCCCCTCCTGTTCATTATTTATCTTCTGCCTCTTGGTCACATTCTCAGGAAATTTGACATACAATTCCACTGTTACGCTGATGATACCCAACTCTATCTTTCCACTAAGCCTACTTCCACTCTGCCACCCACATCTCTATCCGACTGCTTACTGGAAATTAAATCATGGCTCTCACTAAATTTTCTTAAACTTAACGGCGAAAAAACTGAGGTCCTCCTCATTGGTACCAGATCAACCCTAGCAACACTCAACACTTTCTCCATGTCCATCGACAATACCACTGTTCCTCCATCCCCTCAAGTAAAGAGCCTGGGTGTCATCCTGGACAGCACACTATCGTTTGAAGCCCAGATCAATAGCGTTACTCGGTCTGCATACTTCCATCTACGTAACATCAACCGTCTCCGTCCCTCACTTTCACCAACCTGCACCGCTATCCTGGTAAACACCCTGATCACATCTCGTCTGGACTACTGTAACTCTCTCCTCTTTGGTCTTCCGCGGAAATCTCTCCACAAACTCCAACTTGTACAGAACGCAGCCGCTCGTATCATAACTAGAACTCCCTTTATTGAACACATCACTCCTGCTCTGCAGCAACTTCACTGGCTCCCTATCAAATCCCGCATTGACTTTAAGATTCTACTCCTCACATTCAAGATCCTTCACAACCTGGCACCATCATATCTCTCTGAACTTATCCACATCTACACACCTTCTCGAACTCTCCGATCCTCCTCTGCTAACCAGCTCTTCGCTCCATCTGCCAACTTAACCACCATGGGGTCAAGAGCTTTCAGCCGATCAGCCCCCCGCCTATGGAACTCTCTCCCGCCTGACATTCGCACTTCAGACTCTGTCTCTACCTTTAAATCCCGCCTGAAAACACACCTATTCAGAGTGGCCTACTCTATCTCCCTTTAACTATGCAATCTTCATTCTTGTTTATTATTATATTAATGCACTTTGAAGTCACGTTCATATTTATTTTTATTTTTATTTATCTATTTTATTTATTTTCTTTCTTTATTCTTTATCTCTGCACTAAATGTCACCTGATTTATATTGTTTGATGTACTGTTTTTGTGTTATGTGTGCCTTGTAAGGTGACCTTGAGTGCTTTGAAAAGCGCCTTTAAATAAAATGCATTATTATTATTATTATTATTAATACAAGTCAATGCTCAAGTTGGGCCAATAACTCAAACTCTCTGGTGAACAATCTTCTTTCCTCCTGAGGTTCTCTCTGAGATTACAGATGTTTCTTACTGGCATCTTATGTGTTGTTTCCTGTTAGCAATGGAAGGAATAGATTTAGCACTGAATATAAAGATCTCATTCTGACATAGTGGGAATATGTGTATAAAATTTGAATCTGGATAAAGTCCAAGTAGTAATACAGTCTAGAATCACACCTCAACTTCAAAGCACTTTCTTTTGTTGTATTTATAGAATGGATGAACTTGTCACAACCAAGACAACCCCAAAGAAAAGCACTTATGAACACAGGAATCATCAGTGGCTCTCTTTGAGGTGATCTGAGAGTGATTCCTGAAAAAATAGCTTCTCATACGTGCAGTTGCTCATCAGAGGCCAGAAAGACTACCCCAACAAGTAGCACTTACTGCATTCAGAAGTCAAGTCAGTGCCTCTGTTTGGGTAATGTTGGTGACCAACTCATACATGTCCCTAGTCATGTTAAAATGAACTGAAAAGACTGTATCTGAATTTGTCCGATGAACAAACTCACAATCAAGACAACCCCAAAGAGAAGCACTTATGAAAACAAAAATCATCAGTGTCTTCATTTGAGGTGATCTGAACGTGACTCCAATAGCACACATCTTCACTTACAGCCTGTAGTATTTGTCATATGCAACCGTCCCAACAAGTAGCACTTACTGTAGTCAAAATACAAGTCAATGCTCAAATTGAGCCAATAACTCAAACTCTGGTGTACAATCTTCTTTACTCCTGAGGTTCTCTCTGAGGTTACAGAAGTTTCTTCCTGGCAACTTCTGTGTTGTTTCCTGTTAGCAATGAGAGTGATGCACAGATTTGACCATTTTATATACATTGTGCCACTACTAAACTCAACTCCACCCTTATTTTCATGAGGTTTCAATGGTTGTAACGATGGTCGGTAAACAATCACATTCCTTGTACTTGTTGAATAGACAACCATCATCTTAATTTCATGCATGTTGTTAGCAGATGTTGAGTGGTCAATTAGACTGCAATGAGTTTGCCTGCCACCTGGTGGACCTATCTGCATCAGCACAAATGCAAAAAATACAAGGGAATAGATTTAGCACTCAATACCTACTTTAACAAAAATGAGGCCAAAAGGTCCAAAATATCATTCTGACATGGTGGGCATATGTGTATAAAATTTGAATCTGGATCTGGAGTCCAAGTAGTAATACAGTCTAGAATCACACCCCAACTTCAAAGCACTTTCCTTTGTTTTATTCAAAGATAGTGGCTCAAGATGGAGTGTATCTCTTACTGAGGTTTCCAGTTCACACACAGAACACATATCTGAAGAAGCAGGGATCAATAAAACTACCCCAACAACAAGCACTTACTGCACTGAGAAACAAAGTCAGTGTTTGTTTTAGGGTAATAATAATGACAGTCTAGACAGTGATTTAAATGGAGGAACTTGTCACAACCAAGACAACCCCAAAGAAAAGCACTTATGAACACAGGAATCATCAGTGGCTCTCTTTGAGGTGATCTGAGAGTGATTCCTGAAACAAATACCTTCTCATATGTGCAGTTGCCAATGTCAGTTGAAATTGCCCCAACAAGTAGCACTTACTGAATTCAACAGTCAAGTCAATGCTCATGTTAGGATAAGACCAATAACTAAACAACAGTTGTCAAAACAGCATTTGTGAAAGAGTAACAACTGTTGTAGAATGGTTGTTTGGTGAAAAAAACGACCTGGAATGGAAGATAGGAAATCAGAGGCCAGAAAGACTACCCCAACAAGTAGCACTTACTGCATTCAGAAGACAAGTCAGTGCCTCTGTTTGGGTAATGTTGGTGACCAACTCATACATGTCCCTAGCCATGTTGAAATGATGTGAAAAGACTGTATCTGAATTTGTCCGATGAACAAACTCACAATCAAGACAACCCCAAAGAGAAGCACTTATGAAAACAAAAATCATCAGTGTCTTCATTTGAGGTGATCTGAACGTGACTCCAATAGCACACATCTTCACTTACAGCCTGTAGTATTTGTCATATGCAACCGTCCCAACAAGTAGCACTTACTGTAGTCAAAATACAAGTCAATGCTCAAGTTGGGCCAATAACTCAAACTCTCTGGTGAACAATCTTCTTTCCTCCTGAGGTTCTCTCTGAGATTACAGATGTTTCTTACTGGCATCTTCTGTGTTGTTTCCTGTTAGCAATGAGGGTGATGCACAGATTTGACCATTTTATATACAGAATACCACTACTGAACTCAACTCCACCCTCATTTTCATGAAGTTTCAATGGCCAGTAAACAATCACATTCTCTGTACATGATGAATAGACAACCATCATCTTAATTTCATGCATGTCGTTAGCAGATCTTTACTCGTCAGTTAGACTGCAATGAGTTTGCTTGTCACATGTTGAACCTATTTGAATCTGCTTCAGCACAACTACAGACAATACAAAGGAATAGATTTAGCACTGAATATAAAGATCTCATTCTGACATGGTGGGAATATGTGTATAAAATTTGAATCTGGATAAAGTCCAAGTAGTAATACAGTCTAGAATCACACCTCAACTTCAAAGCACTTTCTTTTGTTGTATTCATAGAATGGATGAACGTGTCACAACCAAGACAACCCCAAAGAAAAGCACTTATGAACACAGGAATCATCAGTGGCTCTCTTTGAGGTGATCTGAGAGTGATTCCTGAAAAAATAGCTTCTCATACGTGCAGTTGCTCATCAGAGGCCAGAAAGACTACCCCAACAAGTAGCACTTACTGCATTCAGAAGTCAAGTCAGTGCCTCTGTTTGGGTAATGTTGGTGACCAACTCATACATGTCCCTAGTCATGTTAAAATGATGTGAAAAGACTGTATCTGAATTTGTCCGATGAACAAACTCACAATCAAGACAACCCCAAAGAGAAGCACTTATGAAAACAAAAATCATCAGTGTCTTCATTTGAGGTGATCTGAACGTGACTCCAATAGCACACATCTTCACTTACAGCCTGTAGTATTTGTCATATGCAACCGTCCCAACAAGTAGCACTTACTGTAGTCAAAATACAAGTCAATGCTCAAGTTGGGCCAATAACTCAAACTCTCTGGTGAACAATCTTCTTTCCTCCTGAGGTTCTCTCTGAGATTACAGATGTTTCTTACTGGCATCTTATGTGTTGTTTCCTGTTAGCAATGGAAGGAATAGATTTAGCACTGAATATAAAGATCTCATTCTGACATGGTGGGAATATGTGTATAAAATTTGAATCTGGATAAAGTCCAAGTAGTAATACAGTCTAGAATCACACCTCAACTTCAAAGCACTTTCTTTTGTTGTATTTATAGAATGGATGAACTTGTCACAACCAAGACAACCCCAAAGAAAAGCACTTATGAACACAGGAATCATCAGTGGCTCTCTTTGAGGTGATCTGAGAGTGATTCCTGAAAAAATAGCTTCTCATACGTGCAGTTGCTCATCAGAGGCCAGAAAGACTACCCCAACAAGTAGCACTTACTGCATTCAGAAGTCAAGTCAGTGCCTCTGTTTGGGTAATGTTGGTGACCAACTCATACATGTCCCTAGTCATGTTAAAATGAAGTGAAAAGACTGTATCTGAATTTGTCCGATGAACAAACTCACAATCAAGACAACCCCAAAGAGAAGCACTTATGAAAACAAACATCATCAGTGTCTTCATTTGAGGTGATCTGAATGTGACTCCAATAGCACACATCTTCACTTACAGCCTGTAGTATTTGTCATATGCAACCGTCCCAACAAGTAGCACTTACTGTAGTCAAAATACAAGTCAATGCTCAAGTTGGGCCAATAACTCAAACTCTGGTGTACAATCTTCTTTACTCCTGAGGTTCTCTCTGAGGTTACAGAAGTTTCTTCCTGGTAACTTCTGTGTTGTTTCCTGTTAGCAATGAGAGTGATGCACAGATTTGACCATTTTATATACATTGTGCCACTACTGAACTCAACTCCACCCTTATTTTCATGAAGTTTCAATGGTTGTAACGATGGTCGGTAAACAATCACATTCCTTGTACTTGTTGAATAGACAACCATCATCTTAATTTCATGCATGTTGTTAGCAGATGTTGAGTGGTCAATTAGACTGCAATGAGTTTGCCTGCCACCTGGTGGACCTATCTGCATCAGCACAAATGCAAAAAATACAAGGGAATAGATTTAGCACTCAATACCTACTTTAACAAAAATGAGGCCAAAAGGTCCAAAATATCATTCTGACATGGTGGGCATATGTGTATAAAATTTGAATCTGGAGTCCAAGTAGTAATACAGTCTAGAATCACACCCCAACTTCAAAGCACTTTCCTTTGTTTTATTCAAAGAATGTGGCTCAAGATGGAGTGTATCTCTTACTGAGGTTTCCAGTTCACACACAGAACACATATCTGAAGAAGCAGGGATCAATAAAACTACCCCAACAACAAGCACTTACTGCACTGAGAAACAAAGTCAGTGTTTGTTTTACGGTAATAATAATGACAGTCTAGACAGTGATTTCAATGGAGGAACTTGTCACAACCAAGACAACCCCAAAGAAAAGCACTTATGAACACAGGAATCATCAGTGGCTCTCTTTGAGGTGATCTGAGAGTGATTCCTGAAACAAATACCTTCTCATATGTGCAGTTGCCAATGTCAGTTGAAATTGCCCCAACAAGTAGCACTTACTGAATTCAACAGTCAAGTCAATGCTCATGTTAGGATAAGACCAATAACTAAACAAGAGTGGTCAAAACAGCATTTGTGAAAGAGTAACAACTGTTGTAGAATGGTTGTTTGGTGAAAAAAACGACCTGGAATGGAAGATAGGAAATCAGAGGCCAGAAAAACTACCCCAACAAGTAGCACTTACTGCATTCAGAAGACAAGTCAGTGCCTCTGTTTGGGTAATGTTGGTGACCAACTCATACATGTCCCTAGCCATGTTGAAATGATGTGAAAAGACTGTATCTGAATTTGTCCGATGAACAAACTCACAATCAAGACAACCCCAAAGAGAAGCACTTATGAAAACAAAAATCATCAGTGTCTTCATTTGAGGTGATCTGAACGTGACTCCAATAGCACACATCTTCACTTACAGCCTGTAGTATTTGTCATATGCAACCGTCCCAACAAGTAGCACTTACTGTAGTCAAAATACAAGTCAATGCTCAAGTTGGGCCAATAACTCAAACTCTCTGGTGAACAATCTTCTTTCGTCCTGAGGTTCTCTCTGAGATTACAGATGTTTCTTACTGGCATCTTCTGTGTTGTTTCCTGTTAGCAATGAGGGTGATGCACAGATTTGACCATTTTATATACAGAATACCACTACTGAACTCAACTCCACCCTCATTTTCATGAAGTTTCAATGGCCAGTAAACAATCACATTCTCTGTACATGATGAATAGACAACCATCATCTTAATTTCATGCATGTCGTTAGCAGATCTTTACTCGTCAATTAGACTGCAATGAGTTTGCTTGTCACATGTTGAACCTAGTTGAATCTGCTTCAGCACAACTACAGACAATACAAAGGAATAGATTTAGCACTGAATATAAAGATCTCATTCTGACATGGTGGGAATATGTGTATAAAATTTGAATCTGGATAAAGTCCAAGTAGTAATACAGTCTAGAATCACACCTCAACTTCAAAGCACTTTCTTTTGTTGTATTCATAGAATGGATGAACGTGTCACAACCAAGACAACCCCAAAGAAAAGCACTTATGAACACAGGAATCATCAGTGGCTCTCTTTGAGGTGATCTGAGAGTGATTCCTGAAAAAATAGCTTCTCATACGTGCAGTTGCTCATCAGAGGCCAGAAAGACTACCCCAACAAGTAGCACTTACTGCATTCAGAAGTCAAGTCAGTGCCTCTGTTTGGGTAATGTTGGTGACCAACTCATACATGTCCCTAGTCATGTTAAAATGATGTGAAAAGACTGTATCTGAATTTGTCCGATGAACAAACTCACAATCAAGACAACCCCAAAGAGAAGCACTTATGAAAACAAAAATCATCAGTGTCTTCATTTGAGGTGATCTGAACGTGACTCCAATAGCACACATCTTCACTTACAGCCTGTAGTATTTGTCATATGCAACCGTCCCAACAAGTAGCACTTACTGTAGTCAAAATACAAGTCAATGCTCAAGTTGGGCCAATAACTCAAACTCTCTGGTGAACAATCTTCTTTCCTCCTGAGGTTCTCTCTGAGATTACAGATGTTTCTTACTGGCATCTTCTGTGTTGTTTCCTGTTAGCAATGAGGGTGATGCACAGATTTGACCATTTTATATACAGAATACCACTACTGAACTCAACTCCACCCTCATTTTCATGAAGTTTCAATGGCCAGTAAACAATCACATTCTCTGTACATGATGAATAGACAACCATCATCTTAATTTCATGCATGTCGTTAGCAGATCTTTACTCGTCAATTAGACTGCAATGAGTTTGCTTGTCACATGTTGAACCTAGTTGAATCTGCTTCAGCACAACTACAGACAATACAAAGGAATAGATTTAGCACTGAATATAAAGATCTCATTCTGACATGGTGGGAATATGTGTATAAAATTTGAATCTGGATAAAGTCCAAGTAGTAATACAGTCTAGAATCACACCTCAACTTCAAAGCACTTTCTTTTGTTGTATTTATAGAATGGATGAACTTGTCACAACCAAGACAACCCCAAAGAAAAGCACTTATGAACACAGGAATCATCAGTGGCTCTCTTTGAGGTGATCTGAGAGTGATTCCTGAAAAAATAGCTTCTCATACGTGCAGTTGCTCATCAGAGGCCAGAAAGACTACCCCAACAAGTAGCACTTACTGCATTCAGAAGTCAAGTCAGTGCCTCTGTTTGGGTAATGTTGGTGACCAACTCATACATGTCCCTAGTCATGTTAAAATGAAGTGAAAAGACTGTATCTGAATTTGTCCGATGAACAAACTCACAATCAAGACAACCCCAAAGAGAAGCACTTATGAAAACAAACATCATCAGTGTCTTCATTTGAGGTGATCTGAATGTGACTCCAATAGCACACATCTTCACTTACAGCCTGTAGTATTTGTCATATGCAACCGTCCCAACAAGTAGCACTTACTGTAGTCAAAATACAAGTCAATGCTCAAGTTGGGCCAATAACTCAAACTCTGGTGTACAATCTTCTTTACTCCTGAGGTTCTCTCTGAGATTACAGATGTTTCTTACTGGCATCTTCTGTGTTGTTTCCTGTTAGCAATGAGGGTGATGCACAGATTTGACCATTTTATATACAGAATACCACTACTGAACTCAACTCCACCCTCATTTTCATGAAGTTTCAATGGCCAGTAAACAATCACATTCTCTGTACATGATGAATAGACAACCATCATCTTAATTTCATGCATGTCGTTAGCAGATCTTTACTCGTCAATTAGACTGCAATGAGTTTGCTTGTCACATGTTGAACCTAGTTGAATCTGCTTCAGCACAACTACAGACAATACAAAGGAATAGATTTAGCACTGAATATAAAGATCTCATTCTGACATGGTGGGAATATGTGTATAAAATTTGAATCTGGATAAAGTCCAAGTAGTAATACAGTCTAGAATCACACCTCAACTTCAAAGCACTTTCTTTTGTTGTATTCATAGAATGGATGAACGTGTCACAACCAAGACAACCCCAAAGAAAAGCACTTATGAACACAGGAATCATCAGTGGCTCTCTTTGAGGTGATCTGAGAGTGATTCCTGAAAAAATAGCTTCTCATACGTGCAGTTGCTCATCAGAGGCCAGAAAGACTACCCCAACAAGTAGCACTTACTGCATTCAGAAGTCAAGTCAGTGCCTCTGTTTGGGTAATGTTGGTGACCAACTCATACATGTCCCTAGTCATGTTAAAATGATGTGAAAAGACTGTATCTGAATTTGTCCGATGAACAAACTCACAATCAAGACAACCCCAAAGAGAAGCACTTATGAAAACAAAAATCATCAGTGTCTTCATTTGAGGTGATCTGAACGTGACTCCAATAGCACACATCTTCACTTACAGCCTGTAGTATTTGTCATATGCAACCGTCCCAACAAGTAGCACTTACTGTAGTCAAAATACAAGTCAATGCTCAAGTTGGGCCAATAACTCAAACTCTCTGGTGAACAATCTTCTTTCCTCCTGAGGTTCTCTCTGAGATTACAGATGTTTCTTACTGGCATCTTCTGTGTTGTTTCCTGTTAGCAATGAGGGTGATGCACAGATTTGACCATTTTATATACAGAATACCACTACTGAACTCAACTCCACCCTCATTTTCATGAAGTTTCAATGGCCAGTAAACAATCACATTCTCTGTACATGATGAATAGACAACCATCATCTTAATTTCATGCATGTCGTTAGCAGATCTTTACTCGTCAATTAGACTGCAATGAGTTTGCTTGTCACATGTTGAACCTAGTTGAATCTGCTTCAGCACAACTACAGACAATACAAAGGAATAGATTTAGCACTGAATATAAAGATCTCATTCTGACATGGTGGGAATATGTGTATAAAATTTGAATCTGGATAAAGTCCAAGTAGTAATACAGTCTAGAATCACACCTCAACTTCAAAGCACTTTCTTTTGTTGTATTCATAGAATGGATGAACGTGTCACAACCAAGACAACCCCAAAGAAAAGCACTTATGAACACAGGAATCATCAGTGGCTCTCTTTGAGGTGATCTGAGAGTGATTCCTGAAAAAATAGCTTCTCATACGTGCAGTTGCTCATCAGAGGCCAGAAAGACTACCCCAACAAGTAGCACTTACTGCATTCAGAAGTCAAGTCAGTGCCTCTGTTTGGGTAATGTTGGTGACCAACTCATACATGTCCCTAGTCATGTTAAAATGATGTGAAAAGACTGTATCTGAATTTGTCCGATGAACAAACTCACAATCAAGACAACCCCAAAGAGAAGCACTTATGAAAACAAAAATCATCAGTGTCTTCATTTGAGGTGATCTGAACGTGACTCCAATAGCACACATCTTCACTTACAGCCTGTAGTATTTGTCATATGCAACCGTCCCAACAAGTAGCACTTACTGTAGTCAAAATACAAGTCAATGCTCAAGTTGGGCCAATAACTCAAACTCTCTGGTGAACAATCTTCTTTCCTCCTGAGGTTCTCTCTGAGGTTACAGAAGTTTCTTTCTGGCAACTTCTGTGTTGTTTCCTGTTAGCAATGAGAGTGATGCACAGATTTGACCATTTAATATACAGTGTGCCACTACTGAACTCAACTCCACCCTTATTTTCATGTAGTTTCAATGGTCTTAACGATGGTCGGTAAACAATCACATTCCTTGTACTTGTTGAATAGACAACCATCATCTTAATTTCATGCATGTTGTTAGCAGATGTTGAGTGGTCAATTAGACTGCAATGAGTTTGCCTGCCACCTGGTGGACCTATCTGCATCAGCACAAATGCAAAAAATACAAGGGAATAGATTTAGCACTCAATACCTACTTTAACAAAAATGAGGCCAAAAGGTCCAACATATCATTCTGACATGGTGGGCATATGTGTATAAAATTTGAATCTGGATCTGGAGTCCAAGTAGTAATACAGTCTAGAATCACACCCCAACTTCAAAGCACTTTCCTTTGTTTTATTCAAAGAATGTGGCTCAAGATGGAGTGTATCTCTTATTGAGGTTTCCAGTTCACACACAGAACACATATCTGAAGAAGCAGGGATCAATAAAACTACACCAACAACAAGCACTTACTGCACTGAGAAACAAAGTCAGTGTTTGTTTTACGGTAATAATAATGACAGTCTAGACAGTGATTTCAATGGAGGAACTTGTCACAACCAAGACAACCCCAAAGAAAAGCACTTATGAACACAGGAATCATCAGTGGCTCTCTTTGAGGTGATCTGAGAGTGATTCCTGAAACAAATACCTTCTCATATGTGCAGTTGCCAATGTCAGTTGAAATTGCCCCAACAAGTAGCACTTACTGAATTCAACAGTCAAGTCAATGCTCATGTTAGGATAAGACCAATAACTAAACAAGAGTGGTCAAAACAGCATTTGTGAAAGAGTAACAACTGTTGTAGAATGGTTGTTTGGTGAAAAAAACGACCTGGAATGGAAGATAGGAAATCAGAGGCCAGAAAAACTACCCCAACAAGTAGCACTTACTGCATTCAGAAGACAAGTCAGTGCCTCTGTTTGGGTAATGTTGGTGACCAACTCATACATGTCCCTAGCCATGTTGAAATGATGTGAAAAGACTGTATCTGAATTTGTCCGATGAACAAACTCACAATCAAGACAACCCCAAAGAGAAGCACTTATGAAAACAAAAATCATCAGTGTCTTCATTTGAGGTGATCTGAACGTGACTCCAATAGCACACATCTTCACTTACAGCCTGTAGTATTTGTCATATGCAACCGTCCCAACAAGTAGCACTTACTGTAGTCAAAATACAAGTCAATGCTCAAGTTGGGCCAATAACTCAAACTCTCTGGTGAACAATCTTCTTTCGTCCTGAGGTTCTCTCTGAGATTACAGATGTTTCTTACTGGCATCTTCTGTGTTGTTTCCTGTTAGCAATGAGGGTGATGCACAGATTTGACCATTTTATATACAGAATACCACTACTGAACTCAACTCCACCCTCATTTTCATGAAGTTTCAATGGCCAGTAAACAATCACATTCTCTGTACATGATGAATAGACAACCATCATCTTAATTTCATGCATGTCGTTAGCAGATCTTTACTCGTCAATTAGACTGCAATGAGTTTGCTTGTCACATGTTGAACCTAGTTGAATCTGCTTCAGCACAACTACAGACAATACAAAGGAATAGATTTAGCACTGAATATAAAGATCTCATTCTGACATGGTGGGAATATGTGTATAAAATTTGAATCTGGATAAAGTCCAAGTAGTAATACAGTCTAGAATCACACCTCAACTTCAAAGCACTTTCTTTTGTTGTATTCATAGAATGGATGAACGTGTCACAACCAAGACAACCCCAAAGAAAAGCACTTATGAACACAGGAATCATCAGTGGCTCTCTTTGAGGTGATCTGAGAGTGATTCCTGAAAAAATAGCTTCTCATACGTGCAGTTGCTCATCAGAGGCCAGAAAGACTACCCCAACAAGTAGCACTTACTGCATTCAGAAGTCAAGTCAGTGCCTCTGTTTGGGTAATGTTGGTGACCAACTCATACATGTCCCTAGTCATGTTAAAATGATGTGAAAAGACTGTATCTGAATTTGTCCGATGAACAAACTCACAATCAAGACAACCCCAAAGAGAAGCACTTATGAAAACAAAAATCATCAGTGTCTTCATTTGAGGTGATCTGAACGTGACTCCAATAGCACACATCTTCACTTACAGCCTGTAGTATTTGTCATATGCAACCGTCCCAACAAGTAGCACTTACTGTAGTCAAAATACAAGTCAATGCTCAAGTTGGGCCAATAACTCAAACTCTCTGGTGAACAATCTTCTTTCGTCCTGAGGTTCTCTCTGAGATTACAGATGTTTCTTACTGGCATCTTCTGTGTTGTTTCCTGTTAGCAATGAGGGTGATGCACAGATTTGACCATTTTATATACAGAATACCACTACTGAACTCAACTCCACCCTCATTTTCATGAAGTTTCAATGGCCAGTAAACAATCACATTCTCTGTACATGATGAATAGACAACCATCATCTTAATTTCATGCATGTCGTTAGCAGATCTTTACTCGTCAATTAGACTGCAATGAGTTTGCTTGTCACATGTTGAACCTAGTTGAATCTGCTTCAGCACAACTACAGACAATACAAAGGAATAGATTTAGCACTGAATATAAAGATCTCATTCTGACATGGTGGGAATATGTGTATAAAATTTGAATCTGGATAAAGTCCAAGTAGTAATACAGTCTAGAATCACACCTCAACTTCAAAGCACTTTCTTTTGTTGTATTCATAGAATGGATGAACGTGTCACAACCAAGACAACCCCAAAGAAAAGCACTTATGAACACAGGAATCATCAGTGGCTCTCTTTGAGGTGATCTGAGAGTGATTCCTGAAAAAATAGCTTCTCATACGTGCAGTTGCTCATCAGAGGCCAGAAAGACTACCCCAACAAGTAGCACTTACTGCATTCAGAAGTCAAGTCAGTGCCTCTGTTTGGGTAATGTTGGTGACCAACTCATACATGTCCCTAGTCATGTTAAAATGATGTGAAAAGACTGTATCTGAATTTGTCCGATGAACAAACTCACAATCAAGACAACCCCAAAGAGAAGCACTTATGAAAACAAAAATCATCAGTGTCTTCATTTGAGGTGATCTGAACGTGACTCCAATAGCACACATCTTCACTTACAGCCTGTAGTATTTGTCATATGCAACCGTCCCAACAAGTAGCACTTACTGTAGTCAAAATACAAGTCAATGCTCAAGTTGGGCCAATAACTCAAACTCTCTGGTGAACAATCTTCTTTCCTCCTGAGGTTCTCTCTGAGGTTACAGAAGTTTCTTTCTGGCAACTTCTGTGTTGTTTCCTGTTAGCAATGAGAGTGATGCACAGATTTGACCATTTAATATACAGTGTGCCACTACTGAACTCAACTCCACCCTTATTTTCATGTAGTTTCAATGGTCTTAACGATGGTCGGTAAACAATCACATTCCTTGTACTTGTTGAATAGACAACCATCATCTTAATTTCATGCATGTTGTTAGCAGATGTTGAGTGGTCAATTAGACTGCAATGAGTTTGCCTGCCACCTGGTGGACCTATCTGCATCAGCACAAATGCAAAAAATACAAGGGAATAGATTTAGCACTCAATACCTACTTTAACAAAAATGAGGCCAAAAGGTCCAACATATCATTCTGACATGGTGGGCATATGTGTATAAAATTTGAATCTGGATCTGGAGTCCAAGTAGTAATACAGTCTAGAATCACACCCCAACTTCAAAGCACTTTCCTTTGTTTTATTCAAAGAATGTGGCTCAAGATGGAGTGTATCTCTTATTGAGGTTTCCAGTTCACACACAGAACACATATCTGAAGAAGCAGGGATCAATAAAACTACACCAACAACAAGCACTTACTGCACTGAGAAACAAAGTCAGTGTTTGTTTTAGGGTAATAATAATGACAGTCTAGACAGTGATTTCAATGGAGGAACGTGTCACAACCAAGACAACCCCAAAGAAAAGCACTTATGAACACAGGAATCATCAGTGGCTCTCTTTGAGGTGATCTGAGAGTGATTCCTGAAACAAATACCTTCTCATATGTGCAGTTGCCAATGTCAGTTGAAATTGCCCCAACAAGTAGCACTTACTGAATTCAACAGTCAAGTCAATGCTCATGTTAGGATAAGACCAATAACTAAACAACAGTGGTCAAAACAGCATTTGTGAAAGAGTAACAACTGTTGTAGAATGGTTGTTTGGTGAAAAAAACGACCTGGAATGGAAGATAGGAAATCAGAGGCCAGAAAAACTACCCCAACAAGTAGCACTTACTGCATTCAGAAGACAAGTCAGTGCCTCTGTTTGGGTAATGTTGGTGACCAACTCATACATGTCCCTAGTCATGTTAAAATGAAGTGAAAAGACTGTATCTGAATTTGTCCGATGAACAAACTCACAATCAAGACAACCCCAAAGAGAAGCACTTATGAAAACAAAAATCATCAGTGTCTTCATTTGAGGTGATCTGAACGTGACTCCAATAGCACACATCTTCACTTACAGCCTGTAGTATTTGTCATATGCAACCGTCCCAACAAGTAGCACTTACTGTAGTCAAAATACAAGTCAATGCTCAAGTTGGGCCAATAACTCAAACTCTCTGGTGAACAATCTTCTTTCCTCCTGAGGTTCTCTCTGAGGTTACAGATGTTTCTTACTGGCATCTTATGTGTTGTTTCCTGTTAGCAATGGAAGGAATAGATTTAGCACTGAATATAAAGATCTCATCCTGACATAGTGGGAATATGTGTATAAAATTTGAATCTGGATAAAGTCCAAGTAGTAATACAGTCTAGAATCACACCTCAACTTCAAAGCACTTTCTTTTGTTGTATTTATAGAATGGATGAACTTGTCACAACTAAGACAACCCCAAAGAAAAGCACTTATGAACACAGGAATCATCATTGGCTCTCTTTGAGGTGATCTGAGAGTGATTCCTGAAAAAATAGCTTCTCATACGTGCAGTTGCTCATCAGAGGCCAGAAAGACTACCCCAACAAGTAGCACTTACTGCATTCAGAAGTCAAGTCAGTGCCTCTGTTTGGGTAATGTTGGTGACCAACTCATACATGTCCCTAGTCATGTTAAAATGACGTGAAATGACTGTATCTGAATTTGTCTGATGAACAAACTCACAATCAAGACAACCCCAAAGAGAAGCACTTATGGAAACAAAAATCATCAGTGTCTTCATTTGAGGTGATCTGAATGTGACTCCAATAGCACACATCTTCACTTACAGCCTGTAGTATTTGTCATATGCAACCGTCCCAACAAGTAGCACTTACTGTAGTCAAAATACAAGTCAATGCTCAAATTGAGCCAATAACTCAAACTCTGGTGTACAATCTTCTTTACTCCTGAGGTTCTCTCTGAGGTTACAGAAGTTTCTTCCTGGCAACTTCTGTGTTGTTTCCTGTTAGCAATGAGAGTGATGCACAGATTTGACCATTTTATATACATTGTGCCACTACTGAACTCAACTCCACCCTTATTTTCATGAAGTTTCAATGGTCGAAACGATGGTCGGTAAACAATCACATTCCTTGTACTTGTTGAATAGACAACCATCATCTTAATTTCATGCATGTTGTTAGCAGATGTTGAGTGGTCAATTAGACTGCAATGAGTTTGCCTGCCACCTGGTGGACCTATCTGCATCAGCACAAATGCAAAAAATACAAGGGAATAGATTTAGCACTCAATACCTACTTTAACAACAATGAGGCCAAAAGGTCCAAAATATCATTCTGACATGGTGGGCATATGTGTATAAAATTTGAATCTGGATCTGGAGTCCAAGTAGTAATACAGTCTAGAATCACACCCCAACTTCAAAGCACTTTCCTTTGTTTTATTCAAAGATAGTGGCTCAAGATGGAGTGTATCTCTTACTGAGGTTTCCAGTTCACACACAGAACACATATCTGAAGAAGCAGGGATCAATAAAACTACCCCAACAACAAGCACTTACTGCACTGAGAAACAAAGTCAGTGTTTGTTTTAGGGTAATAATAATGACAGTCTAGACAGTGATTTCAATGGAGGAACTTGTCACAACCAAGACAACCCCAAAGAAAAGCACTTATGAACACAGGAATCATCAGTGGCTCTCTTTGAGGTGATCTGAGAGTGATTCCTGAAACAAATACCTTCTCATATGTGCAGTTGCCAATGTCAGTTGAAATTGCCCCAACAAGTAGCACTTACTGAATTCAACAGTCAAGTCAATGCTCATGTTAGGATAAGACCAATAACTAAACAACAGTTGTCAAAACAGCATTTGTGAAAGAGTAACAACTGTTGTAGAATGGTTGTTTGGTGAAAAAAACGACCTGGAATGGAAGATAGGAAGTCAGAGGCCAGAAAGACTACCCCAACAAGTAGCACTTACTGCATTCAGAAGACAAGTCAGTGCCTCTGTTTGGGTAATGTTGGTGACCAACTCATACATGTCCCTAGCCATGTTGAAATGATGTGAAAAGACTGTATCTGAATTTGTCCGATGAACAAACTCACAATCAAGACAACCCCAAAGAGAAGCACTTATGAAAACAAAAATCATCAGTGTCTTCATTTGAGGTGATCTGAACGTGACTCCAATAGCACACATCTTCACTTACAGCCTGTAGTATTTGTCATATGCAACCGTCCCAACAAGTAGCACTTACTGTAGTCAAAATACAAGTCAATGCTCAAGTTGGGCCAATAACTCAAACTCTCTGGTGAACAATCTTCTTTCCTCCTGAGGTTCTCTCTGAGATTACAGATGTTTCTTACTGGCATCTTCTGTGTTGTTTCCTGTTAGCAATGAGGGTGATGCACAGATTTGACAATTTTATATACAGAATACCACTACTGAACTCAACTCCACCCTCATTTTCATGAAGTTTCAATGGCCAGTAAACAATCACATTCTCTGTACATGATGAATAGACAACCATCATCTTAATTTCATGCATGTCGTTAGCAGATCTTTACTCGTCAATTAGACTGCAATGAGTTTGCTTGTCACATGTTGAACCTAGTTGAATCTGCTTCAGCACAACTACAGACAATACAAAGGAATAGATTTAGCACTGAATATAAAGATCTCATTCTGACATGGTGGGAATATGTGTATAAAATTTGAATCTGGATAAAGTCCAAGTAGTAATACAGTCTAGAATCACACCTCAACTTCAAAGCACTTTCTTTTGTTGTATTCATAGAATGGATGAACGTGTCACAACCAAGACAACCCCAAAGAAAAGCACTTATGAACACAGGAATCATCAGTGGCTCTCTTTGAGGTGATCTGAGAGTGATTCCTGAAAAAATAGCTTCTCATACGTGCAGTTGCTCATCAGAGGCCAGAAAGACTACCCCAACAAGTAGCACTTACTGCATTCAGAAGTCAAGTCAGTGCCTCTGTTTGGGTAATGTTGGTGACCAACTCATACATGTCCCTAGTCATGTTAAAATGATGTGAAAAGACTGTATCTGAATTTGTCCGATGAACAAACTCACAATCAAGACAACCCCAAAGAGAAGCACTTATGAAAACAAAAATCATCAGTGTCTTCATTTGAGGTGATCTGAACGTGACTCCAATAGCACACATCTTCACTTACAGCCTGTAGTATTTGTCATATGCAACCGTCCCAACAAGTAGCACTTACTGTAGTCACTGGCTCCTCTCCAGTCTCTAGTGGTGTTCCCCAGGGCTCTGTCCTTGGCCCCCTCCTGTTCATTATTTATCTTCTGCCTCTTGGTCACATTCTCAGGAAATTTGACATACAATTCCACTGTTACGCTGATGATACCCAACTCTATCTTTCCACTAAGCCTACTTCCACTCTGCCACCCACATCTCTATCCGACTGCTTACTGGAAATTAAATCATGGCTCTCACTAAATTTTCTTAAACTTAACGGCGAAAAAACTGAGGTCCTCCTCATTGGTACCAGATCAACCCTAGCAACACTCAACACTTTCTCCATGTCCATCGACAATACCACTGTTCCTCCATCCCCTCAAGTAAAGAGCCTGGGTGTCATCCTGGACAGCACACTATCGTTTGAAGCCCAGATCAATAGCGTTACTCGGTCTGCATACTTCCATCTACGTAACATCAACCGTCTCCGTCCCTCACTTTCACCAACCTGCACCGCTATCCTGGTAAACACCCTGATCACATCTCGTCTGGACTACTGTAACTCTCTCCTCTTTGGTCTTCCGCGGAAATCTCTCCACAAACTCCAACTTGTACAGAACGCAGCCGCTCGTATCATAACTAGAACTCCCTTTATTGAACACATCACTCCTGCTCTGCAGCAACTTCACTGGCTCCCTATCAAATCCCGCATTGACTTTAAGATTCTACTCCTCACATTCAAGATCCTTCACAACCTGGCACCATCATATCTCTCTGAACTTATCCACATCTACACACCTTCTCGAACTCTCCGATCCTCCTCTGCTAACCAGCTCTTCGCTCCATCTGCCAACTTAACCACCATGGGGTCAAGAGCTTTCAGCCGATCAGCCCCCCGCCTATGGAACTCTCTCCCGCCTGACATTCGCACTTCAGACTCTGTCTCTACCTTTAAATCCCGCCTGAAAACACACCTATTCAGAGTGGCCTACTCTATCTCCCTTTAACTATGCAATCTTCATTCTTGTTTATTATTATATTAATGCACTTTGAAGTCACGTTCATATTTATTTTTATTTTTATTTATCTATTTTATTTATTTTCTTTCTTTATTCTTTATCTCTGCACTAAATGTCACCTGATTTATATTGTTTGATGTACTGTTTTTGTGTTATGTGTGCCTTGTAAGGTGACCTTGAGTGCTTTGAAAAGCGCCTTTAAATAAAATGCATTATTATTATTATTATTATTAATACAAGTCAATGCTCAAGTTGGGCCAATAACTCAAACTCTCTGGTGAACAATCTTCTTTCCTCCTGAGGTTCTCTCTGAGATTACAGATGTTTCTTACTGGCATCTTATGTGTTGTTTCCTGTTAGCAATGGAAGGAATAGATTTAGCACTGAATATAAAGATCTCATTCTGACATAGTGGGAATATGTGTATAAAATTTGAATCTGGATAAAGTCCAAGTAGTAATACAGTCTAGAATCACACCTCAACTTCAAAGCACTTTCTTTTGTTGTATTTATAGAATGGATGAACTTGTCACAACCAAGACAACCCCAAAGAAAAGCACTTATGAACACAGGAATCATCAGTGGCTCTCTTTGAGGTGATCTGAGAGTGATTCCTGAAAAAATAGCTTCTCATACGTGCAGTTGCTCATCAGAGGCCAGAAAGACTACCCCAACAAGTAGCACTTACTGCATTCAGAAGTCAAGTCAGTGCCTCTGTTTGGGTAATGTTGGTGACCAACTCATACATGTCCCTAGTCATGTTAAAATGAACTGAAAAGACTGTATCTGAATTTGTCCGATGAACAAACTCACAATCAAGACAACCCCAAAGAGAAGCACTTATGAAAACAAAAATCATCAGTGTCTTCATTTGAGGTGATCTGAACGTGACTCCAATAGCACACATCTTCACTTACAGCCTGTAGTATTTGTCATATGCAACCGTCCCAACAAGTAGCACTTACTGTAGTCAAAATACAAGTCAATGCTCAAATTGAGCCAATAACTCAAACTCTGGTGTACAATCTTCTTTACTCCTGAGGTTCTCTCTGAGGTTACAGAAGTTTCTTCCTGGCAACTTCTGTGTTGTTTCCTGTTAGCAATGAGAGTGATGCACAGATTTGACCATTTTATATACATTGTGCCACTACTAAACTCAACTCCACCCTTATTTTCATGAGGTTTCAATGGTTGTAACGATGGTCGGTAAACAATCACATTCCTTGTACTTGTTGAATAGACAACCATCATCTTAATTTCATGCATGTTGTTAGCAGATGTTGAGTGGTCAATTAGACTGCAATGAGTTTGCCTGCCACCTGGTGGACCTATCTGCATCAGCACAAATGCAAAAAATACAAGGGAATAGATTTAGCACTCAATACCTACTTTAACAAAAATGAGGCCAAAAGGTCCAAAATATCATTCTGACATGGTGGGCATATGTGTATAAAATTTGAATCTGGATCTGGAGTCCAAGTAGTAATACAGTCTAGAATCACACCCCAACTTCAAAGCACTTTCCTTTGTTTTATTCAAAGATAGTGGCTCAAGATGGAGTGTATCTCTTACTGAGGTTTCCAGTTCACACACAGAACACATATCTGAAGAAGCAGGGATCAATAAAACTACCCCAACAACAAGCACTTACTGCACTGAGAAACAAAGTCAGTGTTTGTTTTAGGGTAATAATAATGACAGTCTAGACAGTGATTTAAATGGAGGAACTTGTCACAACCAAGACAACCCCAAAGAAAAGCACTTATGAACACAGGAATCATCAGTGGCTCTCTTTGAGGTGATCTGAGAGTGATTCCTGAAACAAATACCTTCTCATATGTGCAGTTGCCAATGTCAGTTGAAATTGCCCCAACAAGTAGCACTTACTGAATTCAACAGTCAAGTCAATGCTCATGTTAGGATAAGACCAATAACTAAACAACAGTTGTCAAAACAGCATTTGTGAAAGAGTAACAACTGTTGTAGAATGGTTGTTTGGTGAAAAAAACGACCTGGAATGGAAGATAGGAAATCAGAGGCCAGAAAGACTACCCCAACAAGTAGCACTTACTGCATTCAGAAGACAAGTCAGTGCCTCTGTTTGGGTAATGTTGGTGACCAACTCATACATGTCCCTAGCCATGTTGAAATGATGTGAAAAGACTGTATCTGAATTTGTCCGATGAACAAACTCACAATCAAGACAACCCCAAAGAGAAGCACTTATGAAAACAAAAATCATCAGTGTCTTCATTTGAGGTGATCTGAACGTGACTCCAATAGCACACATCTTCACTTACAGCCTGTAGTATTTGTCATATGCAACCGTCCCAACAAGTAGCACTTACTGTAGTCAAAATACAAGTCAATGCTCAAGTTGGGCCAATAACTCAAACTCTCTGGTGAACAATCTTCTTTCCTCCTGAGGTTCTCTCTGAGATTACAGATGTTTCTTACTGGCATCTTCTGTGTTGTTTCCTGTTAGCAATGAGGGTGATGCACAGATTTGACCATTTTATATACAGAATACCACTACTGAACTCAACTCCACCCTCATTTTCATGAAGTTTCAATGGCCAGTAAACAATCACATTCTCTGTACATGATGAATAGACAACCATCATCTTAATTTCATGCATGTCGTTAGCAGATCTTTACTCGTCAGTTAGACTGCAATGAGTTTGCTTGTCACATGTTGAACCTATTTGAATCTGCTTCAGCACAACTACAGACAATACAAAGGAATAGATTTAGCACTGAATATAAAGATCTCATTCTGACATGGTGGGAATATGTGTATAAAATTTGAATCTGGATAAAGTCCAAGTAGTAATACAGTCTAGAATCACACCTCAACTTCAAAGCACTTTCTTTTGTTGTATTCATAGAATGGATGAACGTGTCACAACCAAGACAACCCCAAAGAAAAGCACTTATGAACACAGGAATCATCAGTGGCTCTCTTTGAGGTGATCTGAGAGTGATTCCTGAAAAAATAGCTTCTCATACGTGCAGTTGCTCATCAGAGGCCAGAAAGACTACCCCAACAAGTAGCACTTACTGCATTCAGAAGTCAAGTCAGTGCCTCTGTTTGGGTAATGTTGGTGACCAACTCATACATGTCCCTAGTCATGTTAAAATGATGTGAAAAGACTGTATCTGAATTTGTCCGATGAACAAACTCACAATCAAGACAACCCCAAAGAGAAGCACTTATGAAAACAAAAATCATCAGTGTCTTCATTTGAGGTGATCTGAACGTGACTCCAATAGCACACATCTTCACTTACAGCCTGTAGTATTTGTCATATGCAACCGTCCCAACAAGTAGCACTTACTGTAGTCAAAATACAAGTCAATGCTCAAGTTGGGCCAATAACTCAAACTCTCTGGTGAACAATCTTCTTTCCTCCTGAGGTTCTCTCTGAGATTACAGATGTTTCTTACTGGCATCTTATGTGTTGTTTCCTGTTAGCAATGGAAGGAATAGATTTAGCACTGAATATAAAGATCTCATTCTGACATGGTGGGAATATGTGTATAAAATTTGAATCTGGATAAAGTCCAAGTAGTAATACAGTCTAGAATCACACCTCAACTTCAAAGCACTTTCTTTTGTTGTATTTATAGAATGGATGAACTTGTCACAACCAAGACAACCCCAAAGAAAAGCACTTATGAACACAGGAATCATCAGTGGCTCTCTTTGAGGTGATCTGAGAGTGATTCCTGAAAAAATAGCTTCTCATACGTGCAGTTGCTCATCAGAGGCCAGAAAGACTACCCCAACAAGTAGCACTTACTGCATTCAGAAGTCAAGTCAGTGCCTCTGTTTGGGTAATGTTGGTGACCAACTCATACATGTCCCTAGTCATGTTAAAATGAAGTGAAAAGACTGTATCTGAATTTGTCCGATGAACAAACTCACAATCAAGACAACCCCAAAGAGAAGCACTTATGAAAACAAACATCATCAGTGTCTTCATTTGAGGTGATCTGAATGTGACTCCAATAGCACACATCTTCACTTACAGCCTGTAGTATTTGTCATATGCAACCGTCCCAACAAGTAGCACTTACTGTAGTCAAAATACAAGTCAATGCTCAAATTGAGCCAATAACTCAAACTCTGGTGTACAATCTTCTTTACTCCTGAGGTTCTCTCTGAGGTTACAGAAGTTTCTTCCTGGTAACTTCTGTGTTGTTTCCTGTTAGCAATGAGAGTGATGCACAGATTTGACCATTTTATATACATTGTGCCACTACTGAACTCAACTCCACCCTTATTTTCATGAAGTTTCAATGGTTGTAACGATGGTCGGTAAACAATCACATTCCTTGTACTTGTTGAATAGACAACCATCATCTTAATTTCATGCATGTTGTTAGCAGATGTTGAGTGGTCAATTAGACTGCAATGAGTTTGCCTGCCACCTGGTGGACCTATCTGCATCAGCACAAATGCAAAAATTACAAGGGAATAGATTTAGCACTCAATACCTACTTTAACAAAAATGAGGCCAAAAGGTCCAAAATATCATTCTGACATGGTGGGCATATGTGTATAAAATTTGAATCTGGAGTCCAAGTAGTAATACAGTCTAGAATCACACCCCAACTTCAAAGCACTTTCCTTTGTTTTATTCAAAGAATGTGGCTCAAGATGGAGTGTATCTCTTACTGAGGTTTCCAGTTCACACACAGAACACATATCTGAAGAAGCAGGGATCAATAAAACTACCCCAACAACAAGCACTTACTGCACTGAGAAACAAAGTCAGTGTTTGTTTTACGGTAATAATAATGACAGTCTAGACAGTGATTTCAATGGAGGAACTTGTCACAACCAAGACAACCCCAAAGAAAAGCACTTATGAACACAGGAATCATCAGTGGCTCTCTTTGAGGTGATCTGAGAGTGATTCCTGAAACAAATACCTTCTCATATGTGCAGTTGCCAATGTCAGTTGAAATTGCCCCAACAAGTAGCACTTACTGAATTCAACAGTCAAGTCAATGCTCATGTTAGGATAAGACCAATAACTAAACAACAGTGGTCAAAACAGCATTTGTGAAAGAGTAACAACTGTTGTAGAATGGTTGTTTGGTGAAAAAAACGACCTGGAATGGAAGATAGGAAATCAGAGGCCAGAAAAACTACCCCAACAAGTAGCACTTACTGCATTCAGAAGACAAGTCAGTGCCTCTGTTTGGGTAATGTTGGTGACCAACTCATACATGTCCCTAGCCATGTTGAAATGATGTGAAAAGACTGTATCTGAATTTGTCCGATGAACAAACTCACAATCAAGACAACCCCAAAGAGAAGCACTTATGAAAACAAAAATCATCAGTGTCTTCATTTGAGGTGATCTGAACGTGACTCCAATAGCACACATCTTCACTTACAGCCTGTAGTATTTGTCATATGCAACCGTCCCAACAAGTAGCACTTACTGTAGTCAAAATACAAGTCAATGCTCAAGTTGGGCCAATAACTCAAACTCTTTGGTGAACAATCTTCTTTCGTCCTGAGGTTCTCTCTGAGATTACAGATGTTTCTTACTGGCATCTTCTGTGTTGTTTCCTGTTAGCAATGAGGGTGATGCACAGATTTGACCATTTTATATACAGAATACCACTACTGAACTCAACTCCACCCTCATTTTCATGAAGTTTCAATGGCCAGTAAACAATCACATTCTCTGTACATGATGAATAGACAACCATCATCTTAATTTCATGCATGTCGTTAGCAGATCTTTACTCGTCAATTAGACTGCAATGAGTTTGCTTGTCACATGTTGAACCTAGTTGAATCTGCTTCAGCACAACTACAGACAATACAAAGGAATAGATTTAGCACTGAATATAAAGATCTCATTCTGACATGGTGGGAATATGTGTATAAAATTTGAATCTGGATAAAGTCCAAGTAGTAATACAGTCTAGAATCACACCTCAACTTCAAAGCACTTTCTTTTGTTGTATTCATAGAATGGATGAACGTGTCACAACCAAGACAACCCCAAAGAAAAGCACTTATGAACACAGGAATCATCAGTGGCTCTCTTTGAGGTGATCTGAGAGTGATTCCTGAAAAAATAGCTTCTCATACGTGCAGTTGCTCATCAGAGGCCAGAAAGACTACCCCAACAAGTAGCACTTACTGCATTCAGAAGTCAAGTCAGTGCCTCTGTTTGGGTAATGTTGGTGACCAACTCATACATGTCCCTAGTCAAGTTAAAATGATGTGAAAAGACTGTATCTGAATTTGTCCGATGAACAAACTCACAATCAAGACAACCCCAAAGAGAAGCACTTATGAAAACAAAAATCATCAGTGTCTTCATTTGAGGTGATCTGAACGTGACTCCAATAGCACACATCTTCACTTACAGCCTGTAGTATTTGTCATATGCAACCGTCCCAACAAGTAGCACTTACTGTAGTCAAAATACAAGTCAATGCTCAAGTTGGGCCAATAACTCAAACTCTCTGGTGAACAATCTTCTTTCCTCCTGAGGTTCTCTCTGAGATTACAGATGTTTCTTACTGGCATCTTCTGTGTTGTTTCCTGTTAGCAATGAGGGTGATGCACAGATTTGACCATTTTATATACAGAATACCACTACTGAACTCAACTCCACCCTCATTTTCATGAAGTTTCAATGGCCAGTAAACAATCACATTCTCTGTACATGATGAATAGACAACCATCATCTTAATTTCATGCATGTCGTTAGCAGATCTTTACTCGTCAATTAGACTGCAATGAGTTTGCTTGTCACATGTTGAACCTAGTTGAATCTGCTTCAGTACAACTACAGACAATACAAAGGAATAGATTTAGCACTGAATATAAAGATCTCATTCTGACATGGTGGGAATATGTGTATAAAATTTGAATCTGGATAAAGTCCAAGTAGTAATACAGTCTAGAATCACACCTCAACTTCAAAGCACTTTCTTTTGTTGTATTCATAGAATGGATGAACGTGTCACAACCAAGACAACCCCAAAGAAAAGCTCTTATGAACACAGGAATCATCAGTGGCTCTCTTTGAGGTGATCTGAGAGTGATTCCTGAAAAAATAGCTTCTCATACGTGCAGTTGCTCATCAGAGGCCAGAAAGACTACCCCAACAAGTAGCACTTACTGCATTCAGAAGTCAAGTCAGTGCCTCTGTTTGGGTAATGTTGGTGACCAACTCATACATGTCCCTAGTCATGTTAAAATGATGTGAAAAGACTGTATCTGAATTTGTCCGATGAACAAACTCACAATCAAGACAACCCCAAAGAGAAGCACTTATGAAAACAAAAATCATCAGTGTCTTCATTTGAGGTGATCTGAACGTGACTCCAATAGCACACATCTTCACTTACAGCCTGTAGTATTTGTCATATGCAACCGTCCCAACAAGTAGCACTTACTGTAGTCAAAATACAAGTCAATGCTCAAGTTGGGCCAATAACTCAAACTCTCTGGTGAACAATCTTCTTTCCTCCTGAGGTTCTCTCTGAGATTACAGATGTTTCTTACTGGCATCTTATGTGTTGTTTCCTGTTAGCAATGGAAGGAATAGATTTAGCACTGAATATAAAGATCTCATTCTGACATGGTGGGAATATGTGTATAAAATTTGAATCTGGATAAAGTCCAAGTAGTAATACAGTCTAGAATCACACCTCAACTTCAAAGCACTTTCTTTTGTTGTATTCATAGAATGGATGAACGTGTCACAACCAAGACAACCCCAAAGAAAAGCACTTATGAACACAGGAATCATCAGTGGCTCTCTTTGAGGTGATCTGAGAGTGATTCCTGAAAAAATAGCTTCTCATACGTGCAGTTGCTCATCAGAGGCCAGAAAGACTACCCCAACAAGTAGCACTTACTGCATTCAGAAGTCAAGTCAGTGCCTCTGTTTGGGTAATGTTGGTGACCAACTCATACATGTCCCTAGTCATGTTAAAATGATGTGAAAAGACTGTATCTGAATTTGTCCGATGAACAAACTCACAATCAAGACAACCCCAAAGAGAAGCACTTATGAAAACAAAAATCATCAGTGTCTTCATTTGAGGTGATCTGAACGTGACTCCAATAGCACACATCTTCACTTACAGCCTGTAGTATTTGTCATATGCAACCGTCCCAACAAGTAGCACTTACTGTAGTCAAAATACAAGTCAATGCTCAAGTTGGGCCAATAACTCAAACTCTCTGGTGAACAATCTTCTTTCCTCCTGAGGTTCTCTCTGAGGTTACAGAAGTTTCTTTCTGGCAACTTCTGTGTTGTTTCCTGTTAGCAATGAGAGTGATGCACAGATTTGACCATTTAATATACAGTGTGCCACTACTGAACTCAACTCCACCCTTATTTTCATGTAGTTTCAATGGTCTTAACGATGGTCGGTAAACAATCACATTCCTTGTACTTGTTGAATAGACAACCATCATCTTAATTTCATGCATGTTGTTAGCAGATGTTGAGTGGTCAATTAGACTGCAATGAGTTTGCCTGCCACCTGGTGGACCTATCTGCATCAGCACAAATGCAAAAAATACAAGGGAATAGATTTAGCACTCAATACCTACTTTAACAAAAATGAGGCCAAAAGGTCCAACATATCATTCTGACATGGTGGGCATATGTGTATAAAATTTGAATCTGGATCTGGAGTCCAAGTAGTAATACAGTCTAGAATCACACCCCAACTTCAAAGCACTTTCCTTTGTTTTATTCAAAGAATGTGGCTCAAGATGGAGTGTATCTCTTATTGAGGTTTCCAGTTCACACACAGAACACATATCTGAAGAAGCAGGGATCAATAAAACTACACCAACAACAAGCACTTACTGCACTGAGAAACAAAGTCAGTGTTTGTTTTACGGTAATAATAATGACAGTCTAGACAGTGATTTCAATGGAGGAACTTGTCACAACCAAGACAACCCCAAAGAAAAGCACTTATGAACACAGGAATCATCAGTGGCTCTCTTTGAGGTGATCTGAGAGTGATTCCTGAAACAAATACCTTCTCATATGTGCAGTTGCCAATGTCAGTTGAAATTGCCCCAACAAGTAGCACTTACTGAATTCAACAGTCAAGTCAATGCTCATGTTAGGATAAGACCAATAACTAAACAAGAGTGGTCAAAACAGCATTTGTGAAAGAGTAACAACTGTTGTAGAATGGTTGTTTGGTGAAAAAAACGACCTGGAATGGAAGATAGGAAATCAGAGGCCAGAAAAACTACCCCAACAAGTAGCACTTACTGCATTCAGAAGACAAGTCAGTGCCTCTGTTTGGGTAATGTTGGTGACCAACTCATACATGTCCCTAGCCATGTTGAAATGATGTGAAAAGACTGTATCTGAATTTGTCCGATGAACAAACTCACAATCAAGACAACCCCAAAGAGAAGCACTTATGAAAACAAAAATCATCAGTGTCTTCATTTGAGGTGATCTGAACGTGACTCCAATAGCACACATCTTCACTTACAGCCTGTAGTATTTGTCATATGCAACCGTCCCAACAAGTAGCACTTACTGTAGTCAAAATACAAGTCAATGCTCAAGTTGGGCCAATAACTCAAACTCTCTGGTGAACAATCTTCTTTCGTCCTGAGGTTCTCTCTGAGATTACAGATGTTTCTTACTGGCATCTTCTGTGTTGTTTCCTGTTAGCAATGAGGGTGATGCACAGATTTGACCATTTTATATACAGAATACCACTACTGAACTCAACTCCACCCTCATTTTCATGAAGTTTCAATGGCCAGTAAACAATCACATTCTCTGTACATGATGAATAGACAACCATCATCTTAATTTCATGCATGTCGTTAGCAGATCTTTACTCGTCAATTAGACTGCAATGAGTTTGCTTGTCACATGTTGAACCTAGTTGAATCTGCTTCAGCACAACTACAGACAATACAAAGGAATAGATTTAGCACTGAATATAAAGATCTCATTCTGACATGGTGGGAATATGTGTATAAAATTTGAATCTGGATAAAGTCCAAGTAGTAATACAGTCTAGAATCACACCTCAACTTCAAAGCACTTTCTTTTGTTGTATTCATAGAATGGATGAACGTGTCACAACCAAGACAACCCCAAAGAAAAGCACTTATGAACACAGGAATCATCAGTGGCTCTCTTTGAGGTGATCTGAGAGTGATTCCTGAAAAAATAGCTTCTCATACGTGCAGTTGCTCATCAGAGGCCAGAAAGACTACCCCAACAAGTAGCACTTACTGCATTCAGAAGTCAAGTCAGTGCCTCTGTTTGGGTAATGTTGGTGACCAACTCATACATGTCCCTAGTCATGTTAAAATGATGTGAAAAGACTGTATCTGAATTTGTCCGATGAACAAACTCACAATCAAGACAACCCCAAAGAGAAGCACTTATGAAAACAAAAATCATCAGTGTCTTCATTTGAGGTGATCTGAACGTGACTCCAATAGCACACATCTTCACTTACAGCCTGTAGTATTTGTCATATGCAACCGTCCCAACAAGTAGCACTTACTGTAGTCAAAATACAAGTCAATGCTCAAGTTGGGCCAATAACTCAAACTCTCTGGTGAACAATCTTCTTTCGTCCTGAGGTTCTCTCTGAGATTACAGATGTTTCTTACTGGCATCTTCTGTGTTGTTTCCTGTTAGCAATGAGGGTGATGCACAGATTTGACCATTTTATATACAGAATACCACTACTGAACTCAACTCCACCCTCATTTTCATGAAGTTTCAATGGCCAGTAAACAATCACATTCTCTGTACATGATGAATAGACAACCATCATCTTAATTTCATGCATGTCGTTAGCAGATCTTTACTCGTCAATTAGACTGCAATGAGTTTGCTTGTCACATGTTGAACCTAGTTGAATCTGCTTCAGCACAACTACAGACAATACAAAGGAATAGATTTAGCACTGAATATAAAGATCTCATTCTGACATGGTGGGAATATGTGTATAAAATTTGAATCTGGATAAAGTCCAAGTAGTAATACAGTCTAGAATCACACCTCAACTTCAAAGCACTTTCTTTTGTTGTATTCATAGAATGGATGAACGTGTCACAACCAAGACAACCCCAAAGAAAAGCACTTATGAACACAGGAATCATCAGTGGCTCTCTTTGAGGTGATCTGAGAGTGATTCCTGAAAAAATAGCTTCTCATACGTGCAGTTGCTCATCAGAGGCCAGAAAGACTACCCCAACAAGTAGCACTTACTGCATTCAGAAGTCAAGTCAGTGCCTCTGTTTGGGTAATGTTGGTGACCAACTCATACATGTCCCTAGTCATGTTAAAATGATGTGAAAAGACTGTATCTGAATTTGTCCGATGAACAAACTCACAATCAAGACAACCCCAAAGAGAAGCACTTATGAAAACAAAAATCATCAGTGTCTTCATTTGAGGTGATCTGAACGTGACTCCAATAGCACACATCTTCACTTACAGCCTGTAGTATTTGTCATATGCAACCGTCCCAACAAGTAGCACTTACTGTAGTCAAAATACAAGTCAATGCTCAAGTTGGGCCAATAACTCAAACTCTCTGGTGAACAATCTTCTTTCCTCCTGAGGTTCTCTCTGAGGTTACAGAAGTTTCTTTCTGGCAACTTCTGTGTTGTTTCCTGTTAGCAATGAGAGTGATGCACAGATTTGACCATTTAATATACAGTGTGCCACTACTGAACTCAACTCCACCCTTATTTTCATGTAGTTTCAATGGTCTTAACGATGGTCGGTAAACAATCACATTCCTTGTACTTGTTGAATAGACAACCATCATCTTAATTTCATGCATGTTGTTAGCAGATGTTGAGTGGTCAATTAGACTGCAATGAGTTTGCCTGCCACCTGGTGGACCTATCTGCATCAGCACAAATGCAAAAAATACAAGGGAATAGATTTAGCACTCAATACCTACTTTAACAAAAATGAGGCCAAAAGGTCCAACATATCATTCTGACATGGTGGGCATATGTGTATAAAATTTGAATCTGGATCTGGAGTCCAAGTAGTAATACAGTCTAGAATCACACCCCAACTTCAAAGCACTTTCCTTTGTTTTATTCAAAGAATGTGGCTCAAGATGGAGTGTATCTCTTATTGAGGTTTCCAGTTCACACACAGAACACATATCTGAAGAAGCAGGGATCAATAAAACTACACCAACAACAAGCACTTACTGCACTGAGAAACAAAGTCAGTGTTTGTTTTAGGGTAATAATAATGACAGTCTAGACAGTGATTTCAATGGAGGAACGTGTCACAACCAAGACAACCCCAAAGAAAAGCACTTATGAACACAGGAATCATCAGTGGCTCTCTTTGAGGTGATCTGAGAGTGATTCCTGAAACAAATACCTTCTCATATGTGCAGTTGCCAATGTCAGTTGAAATTGCCCCAACAAGTAGCACTTACTGAATTCAACAGTCAAGTCAATGCTCATGTTAGGATAAGACCAATAACTAAACAACAGTGGTCAAAACAGCATTTGTGAAAGAGTAACAACTGTTGTAGAATGGTTGTTTGGTGAAAAAAACGACCTGGAATGGAAGATAGGAAATCAGAGGCCAGAAAAACTACCCCAACAAGTAGCACTTACTGCATTCAGAAGACAAGTCAGTGCCTCTGTTTGGGTAATGTTGGTGACCAACTCATACATGTCCCTAGTCATGTTAAAATGAAGTGAAAAGACTGTATCTGAATTTGTCCGATGAACAAACTCACAATCAAGACAACCCCAAAGAGAAGCACTTATGAAAACAAAAATCATCAGTGTCTTCATTTGAGGTGATCTGAACGTGACTCCAATAGCACACATCTTCACTTACAGCCTGTAGTATTTGTCATATGCAACCGTCCCAACAAGTAGCACTTACTGTAGTCAAAATACAAGTCAATGCTCAAGTTGGGCCAATAACTCAAACTCTCTGGTGAACAATCTTCTTTCCTCCTGAGGTTCTCTCTGAGGTTACAGATGTTTCTTACTGGCATCTTATGTGTTGTTTCCTGTTAGCAATGGAAGGAATAGATTTAGCACTGAATATAAAGATCTCATCCTGACATAGTGGGAATATGTGTATAAAATTTGAATCTGGATAAAGTCCAAGTAGTAATACAGTCTAGAATCACACCTCAACTTCAAAGCACTTTCTTTTGTTGTATTTATAGAATGGATGAACTTGTCACAACTAAGACAACCCCAAAGAAAAGCACTTATGAACACAGGAATCATCATTGGCTCTCTTTGAGGTGATCTGAGAGTGATTCCTGAAAAAATAGCTTCTCATACGTGCAGTTGCTCATCAGAGGCCAGAAAGACTACCCCAACAAGTAGCACTTACTGCATTCAGAAGTCAAGTCAGTGCCTCTGTTTGGGTAATGTTGGTGACCAACTCATACATGTCCCTAGTCATGTTAAAATGACGTGAAATGACTGTATCTGAATTTGTCTGATGAACAAACTCACAATCAAGACAACCCCAAAGAGAAGCACTTATGGAAACAAAAATCATCAGTGTCTTCATTTGAGGTGATCTGAATGTGACTCAAATAGCACACATCTTCACTTACAGCCTGTAGTATTTGTCATATGCAACCGTCCCAACAAGTAGCACTTACTGTAGTCAAAATACAAGTCAATGCTCAAATTGAGCCAATAACTCAAACTCTGGTGTACAATCTTCTTTACTCCTGAGGTTCTCTCTGAGGTTACAGAAGTTTCTTCCTGGCAACTTCTGTGTTGTTTCCTGTTAGCAATGAGAGTGATGCACAGATTTGACCATTTTATATACATTGTGCCACTACTGAACTCAACTCCACCCTTATTTTCATGAAGTTTCAATGGTCGAAACGATGGTCGGTAAACAATCACATTCCTTGTACTTGTTGAATAGACAACCATCATCTTAATTTCATGCATGTTGTTAGCAGATGTTGAGTGGTCAATTAGACTGCAATGAGTTTGCCTGCCACCTGGTGGACCTATCTGCATCAGCACAAATGCAAAAAATACAAGGGAATAGATTTAGCACTCAATACCTACTTTAACAACAATGAGGCCAAAAGGTCCAAAATATCATTCTGACATGGTGGGCATATGTGTATAAAATTTGAATCTGGATCTGGAGTCCAAGTAGTAATACAGTCTAGAATCACACCCCAACTTCAAAGCACTTTCCTTTGTTTTATTCAAAGATAGTGGCTCAAGATGGAGTGTATCTCTTACTGAGGTTTCCAGTTCACACACAGAACACATATCTGAAGAAGCAGGGATCAATAAAACTACCCCAACAACAAGCACTTACTGCACTGAGAAACAAAGTCAGTGTTTGTTTTAGGGTAATAATAATGACAGTCTAGACAGTGATTTCAATGGAGGAACTTGTCACAACCAAGACAACCCCAAAGAAAAGCACTTATGAACACAGGAATCATCAGTGGCTCTCTTTGAGGTGATCTGAGAGTGATTCCTGAAACAAATACCTTCTCATATGTGCAGTTGCCAATGTCAGTTGAAATTGCCCCAACAAGTAGCACTTACTGAATTCAACAGTCAAGTCAATGCTCATGTTAGGATAAGACCAATAACTAAACAACAGTGGTCAAAACAGCATTTGTGAAAGAGTAACAACTGTTGTAGAATGGTTGTTTGGTGAAAAAAACGACCTGGAATGGAAGATAGGAAATCAGAGGCCAGAAAAACTACCCCAACAAGTAGCACTTACTGCATTCAGAAGACAAGTCAGTGCCTCTGTTTGGGTAATGTTGGTGACCAACTCATACATGTCCCTAGCCATGTTGAAATGATGTGAAAAGACTGTATCTGAATTTGTCCGATGAACAAACTCACAATCAAGACAACCCCAAAGAGAAGCACTTATGAAAACAAAAATCATCAGTGTCTTCATTTGAGGTGATCTGAACGTGACTCCAATAGCACACATCTTCACTTACAGCCTGTAGTATTTGTCATATGCAACCGTCCCAACAAGTAGCACTTACTGTAGTCAAAATACAAGTCAATGCTCAAGTTGGGCCAATAACTCAAACTCTCTGGTGAACAATCTTCTTTCCTCCTGAGGTTCTCTCTGAGATTACAGATGTTTCTTACTGGCATCTTCTGTGTTGTTTCCTGTTAGCAATGAGGGTGATGCACAGATTTGACAATTTTATATACAGAATACCACTACTGAACTCAACTCCACCCTCATTTTCATGAAGTTTCAATGGCCAGTAAACAATCACATTCTCTGTACATGATGAATAGACAACCATCATCTTAATTTCATGCATGTCGTTAGCAGATCTTTACTCGTCAATTAGACTGCAATGAGTTTGCTTGTCACATGTTGAACCTAGTTGAATCTGCTTCAGCACAACTACAGACAATACAAAGGAATAGATTTAGCACTGAATATAAAGATCTCATTCTGACATGGTGGGAATATGTGTATAAAATTTGAATCTGGATAAAGTCCAAGTAGTAATACAGTCTAGAATCACACCTCAACTTCAAAGCACTTTCTTTTGTTGTATTCATAGAATGGATGAACGTGTCACAACCAAGACAACCCCAAAGAAAAGCACTTATGAACACAGGAATCATCAGTGGCTCTCTTTGAGGTGATCTGAGAGTGATTCCTGAAAAAATAGCTTCTCATACGTGCAGTTGCTCATCAGAGGCCAGAAAGACTACCCCAACAAGTAGCACTTACTGCATTCAGAAGTCAAGTCAGTGCCTCTGTTTGGGTAATGTTGGTGACCAACTCATACATGTCCCTAGTCATGTTAAAATGATGTGAAAAGACTGTATCTGAATTTGTCCGATGAACAAACTCACAATCAAGACAACCCCAAAGAGAAGCACTTATGAAAACAAAAATCATCAGTGTCTTCATTTGAGGTGATCTGAACGTGACTCCAATAGCACACATCTTCACTTACAGCCTGTAGTATTTGTCATATGCAACCGTCCCAACAAGTAGCACTTACTGTAGTCACTGGCTCCTCTCCAGTCTCTAGTGGTGTTCCCCAGGGCTCTGTCCTTGGCCCCCTCCTGTTCATTATTTATCTTCTGCCTCTTGGTCACATTCTCAGGAAATTTGACATACAATTCCACTGTTACGCTGATGATACCCAACTCTATCTTTCCACTAAGCCTACTTCCACTCTGCCACCCACATCTCTATCCGACTGCTTACTGGAAATTAAATCATGGCTCTCACTAAATTTTCTTAAACTTAACGGCGAAAAAACTGAGGTCCTCCTCATTGGTACCAGATCAACCCTAGCAACACTCAACACTTTCTCCATGTCCATCGACAATACCACTGTTCCTCCATCCCCTCAAGTAAAGAGCCTGGGTGTCATCCTGGACAGCACACTATCGTTTGAAGCCCAGATCAATAGCGTTACTCGGTCTGCATACTTCCATCTACGTAACATCAACCGTCTCCGTCCCTCACTTTCACCAACCTGCACCGCTATCCTGGTAAACACCCTGATCACATCTCGTCTGGACTACTGTAACTCTCTCCTCTTTGGTCTTCCGCGGAAATCTCTCCACAAACTCCAACTTGTACAGAACGCAGCCGCTCGTATCATAACTAGAACTCCCTTTATTGAACACATCACTCCTGCTCTGCAGCAACTTCACTGGCTCCCTATCAAATCCCGCATTGACTTTAAGATTCTACTCCTCACATTCAAGATCCTTCACAACCTGGCACCATCATATCTCTCTGAACTTATCCACATCTACACACCTTCTCGAACTCTCCGATCCTCCTCTGCTAACCAGCTCTTCGCTCCATCTGCCAACTTAACCACCATGGGGTCAAGAGCTTTCAGCCGATCAGCCCCCCGCCTATGGAACTCTCTCCCGCCTGACATTCGCACTTCAGACTCTGTCTCTACCTTTAAATCCCGCCTGAAAACACACCTATTCAGAGTGGCCTACTCTATCTCCCTTTAACTATGCAATCTTCATTCTTGTTTATTATTATATTAATGCACTTTGAAGTCACGTTCATATTTATTTTTATTTTTATTTATCTATTTTATTTATTTTCTTTCTTTATTCTTTATCTCTGCACTAAATGTCACCTGATTTATATTGTTTGATGTACTGTTTTTGTGTTATGTGTGCCTTGTAAGGTGACCTTGAGTGCTTTGAAAGGCGCCTTTAAATAAAATGCATTATTATTATTATTATTATTAATACAAGTCAATGCTCAAGTTGGGCCAATAACTCAAACTCTCTGGTGAACAATCTTCTTTCCTCCTGAGGTTCTCTCTGAGATTACAGATGTTTCTTACTGGCATCTTATGTGTTGTTTCCTGTTAGCAATGGAAGGAATAGATTTAGCACTGAATATAAAGATCTCATTCTGACATAGTGGGAATATGTGTATAAAATTTGAATCTGGATAAAGTCCAAGTAGTAATACAGTCTAGAATCACACCTCAACTTCAAAGCACTTTCTTTTGTTGTATTTATAGAATGGATGAACTTGTCACAACCAAGACAACCCCAAAGAAAAGCACTTATGAACACAGGAATCATCAGTGGCTCTCTTTGAGGTGATCTGAGAGTGATTCCTGAAAAAATAGCTTCTCATACGTGCAGTTGCTCATCAGAGGCCAGAAAGACTACCCCAACAAGTAGCACTTACTGCATTCAGAAGTCAAGTCAGTGCCTCTGTTTGGGTAATGTTGGTGACCAACTCATACATGTCCCTAGTCATGTTAAAATGAACTGAAAAGACTGTATCTGAATTTGTCCGATGAACAAACTCACAATCAAGACAACCCCAAAGAGAAGCACTTATGAAAACAAAAATCATCAGTGTCTTCATTTGAGGTGATCTGAACGTGACTCCAATAGCACACATCTTCACTTACAGCCTGTAGTATTTGTCATATGCAACCGTCCCAACAAGTAGCACTTACTGTAGTCAAAATACAAGTCAATGCTCAAATTGAGCCAATAACTCAAACTCTGGTGTACAATCTTCTTTACTCCTGAGGTTCTCTCTGAGGTTACAGAAGTTTCTTCCTGGCAACTTCTGTGTTGTTTCCTGTTAGCAATGAGAGTGATGCACAGATTTGACCATTTTATATACATTGTGCCACTACTAAACTCAACTCCACCCTTATTTTCATGAGGTTTCAATGGTTGTAACGATGGTCGGTAAACAATCACATTCCTTGTACTTGTTGAATAGACAACCATCATCTTAATTTCATGCATGTTGTTAGCAGATGTTGAGTGGTCAATTAGACTGCAATGAGTTTGCCTGCCACCTGGTGGACCTATCTGCATCAGCACAAATGCAAAAAATACAAGGGAATAGATTTAGCACTCAATACCTACTTTAACAAAAATGAGGCCAAAAGGTCCAAAATATCATTCTGACATGGTGGGCATATGTGTATAAAATTTGAATCTGGATCTGGAGTCCAAGTAGTAATACAGTCTAGAATCACACCCCAACTTCAAAGCACTTTCCTTTGTTTTATTCAAAGATAGTGGCTCAAGATGGAGTGTATCTCTTACTGAGGTTTCCAGTTCACACACAGAACACATATCTGAAGAAGCAGGGATCAATAAAACTACCCCAACAACAAGCACTTACTGCACTGAGAAACAAAGTCAGTGTTTGTTTTAGGGTAATAATAATGACAGTCTAGACAGTGATTTAAATGGAGGAACTTGTCACAACCAAGACAACCCCAAAGAAAAGCACTTATGAACACAGGAATCATCAGTGGCTCTCTTTGAGGTGATCTGAGAGTGATTCCTGAAACAAATACCTTCTCATATGTGCAGTTGCCAATGTCAGTTGAAATTGCCCCAACAAGTAGCACTTACTGAATTCAACAGTCAAGTCAATGCTCATGTTAGGATAAGACCAATAACTAAACAACAGTTGTCAAAACAGCATTTGTGAAAGAGTAACAACTGTTGTAGAATGGTTGTTTGGTGAAAAAAACGACCTGGAATGGAAGATAGGAAATCAGAGGCCAGAAAGACTACCCCAACAAGTAGCACTTACTGCATTCAGAAGACAAGTCAGTGCCTCTGTTTGGGTAATGTTGGTGACCAACTCATACATGTCCCTAGCCATGTTGAAATGATGTGAAAAGACTGTATCTGAATTTGTCCGATGAACAAACTCACAATCAAGACAACCCCAAAGAGAAGCACTTATGAAAACAAAAATCATCAGTGTCTTCATTTGAGGTGATCTGAACGTGACTCCAATAGCACACATCTTCACTTACAGCCTGTAGTATTTGTCATATGCAACCGTCCCAACAAGTAGCACTTACTGTAGTCAAAATACAAGTCAATGCTCAAGTTGGGCCAATAACTCAAACTCTCTGGTGAACAATCTTCTTTCCTCCTGAGGTTCTCTCTGAGATTACAGATGTTTCTTACTGGCATCTTCTGTGTTGTTTCCTGTTAGCAATGAGGGTGATGCACAGATTTGACCATTTTATATACAGAATACCACTACTGAACTCAACTCCACCCTCATTTTCATGAAGTTTCAATGGCCAGTAAACAATCACATTCTCTGTACATGATGAATAGACAACCATCATCTTAATTTCATGCATGTCGTTAGCAGATCTTTACTCGTCAATTAGACTGCAATGAGTTTGCTTGTCACATGTTGAACCTAGTTGAATCTGCTTCAGCACAACTACAGACAATACAAAGGAATAGATTTAGCACTGAATATAAAGATCTCATTCTGACATGGTGGGAATATGTGTATAAAATTTGAATCTGGATAAAGTCCAAGTAGTAATACAGTCTAGAATCACACCTCAACTTCAAAGCACTTTCTTTTGTTGTATTCATAGAATGGATGAACGTGTCACAACCAAGACAACCCCAAAGAAAAGCACTTATGAACACAGGAATCATCAGTGGCTCTCTTTGAGGTGATCTGAGAGTGATTCCTGAAAAAATAGCTTCTCATACGTGCAGTTGCTCATCAGAGGCCAGAAAGACTACCCCAACAAGTAGCACTTACTGCATTCAGAAGTCAAGTCAGTGCCTCTGTTTGGGTAATGTTGGTGACCAACTCATACATGTCCCTAGTCATGTTAAAATGATGTGAAAAGACTGTATCTGAATTTGTCCGATGAACAAACTCACAATCAAGACAACCCCAAAGAGAAGCACTTATGAAAACAAAAATCATCAGTGTCTTCATTTGAGGTGATCTGAACGTGACTCCAATAGCACACATCTTCACTTACAGCCTGTAGTATTTGTCATATGCAACCGTCCCAACAAGTAGCACTTACTGTAGTCACTGGCTCCTCTCCAGTCTCTAGTGGTGTTCCCCAGGGCTCTGTCCTTGGCCCCCTCCTGTTCATTATTTATCTTCTGCCTCTTGGTCACATTCTCAGGAAATTTGACATACAATTCCACTGTTACGCTGATGATACCCAACTCTATCTTTCCACTAAGCCTACTTCCACTCTGCCACCCACATCTCTATCCGACTGCTTACTGGAAATTAAATCATGGCTCTCACTAAATTTTCTTAAACTTAACGGCGAAAAAACTGAGGTCCTCCTCATTGGTACCAGATCAACCCTAGCAACACTCAACACTTTCTCCATGTCCATCGACAATACCACTGTTCCTCCATCCCCTCAAGTAAAGAGCCTGGGTGTCATCCTGGACAGCACACTATCGTTTGAAGCCCAGATCAATAGCGTTACTCGGTCTGCATACTTCCATCTACGTAACATCAACCGTCTCCGTCCCTCACTTTCACCAACCTGCACCGCTATCCTGGTAAACACCCTGATCACATCTCGTCTGGACTACTGTAACTCTCTCCTCTTTGGTCTTCCGCGGAAATCTCTCCACAAACTCCAACTTGTACAGAACGCAGCCGCTCGTATCATAACTAGAACTCCCTTTATTGAACACATCACTCCTGCTCTGCAGCAACTTCACTGGCTCCCTATCAAATCCCGCATTGACTTTAAGATTCTACTCCTCACATTCAAGATCCTTCACAACCTGGCACCATCATATCTCTCTGAACTTATCCACATCTACACACCTTCTCGAACTCTCCGATCCTCCTCTGCTAACCAGCTCTTCGCTCCATCTGCCAACTTAACCACCATGGGGTCAAGAGCTTTCAGCCGATCAGCCCCCCGCCTATGGAACTCTCTCCCGCCTGACATTCGCACTTCAGACTCTGTCTCTACCTTTAAATCCCGCCTGAAAACACACCTATTCAGAGTGGCCTACTCTATCTCCCTTTAACTATGCAATCTTCATTCTTGTTTATTATTATATTAATGCACTTTGAAGTCACGTTCATATTTATTTTTATTTTTATTTATCTATTTTATTTATTTTCTTTCTTTATTCTTTATCTCTGCACTAAATGTCACCTGATTTATATTGTTTGATGTACTGTTTTTGTGTTATGTGTGCCTTGTAAGGTGACCTTGAGTGCTTTGAAAGGCGCCTTTAAATAAAATGCATTATTATTATTATTATTATTAATACAAGTCAATGCTCAAGTTGGGCCAATAACTCAAACTCTCTGGTGAACAATCTTCTTTCCTCCTGAGGTTCTCTCTGAGATTACAGATGTTTCTTACTGGCATCTTATGTGTTGTTTCCTGTTAGCAATGGAAGGAATAGATTTAGCACTGAATATAAAGATCTCATTCTGACATAGTGGGAATATGTGTATAAAATTTGAATCTGGATAAAGTCCAAGTAGTAATACAGTCTAGAATCACACCTCAACTTCAAAGCACTTTCTTTTGTTGTATTTATAGAATGGATGAACTTGTCACAACCAAGACAACCCCAAAGAAAAGCACTTATGAACACAGGAATCATCAGTGGCTCTCTTTGAGGTGATCTGAGAGTGATTCCTGAAAAAATAGCTTCTCATACGTGCAGTTGCTCATCAGAGGCCAGAAAGACTACCCCAACAAGTAGCACTTACTGCATTCAGAAGTCAAGTCAGTGCCTCTGTTTGGGTAATGTTGGTGACCAACTCATACATGTCCCTAGTCATGTTAAAATGAACTGAAAAGACTGTATCTGAATTTGTCCGATGAACAAACTCACAATCAAGACAACCCCAAAGAGAAGCACTTATGAAAACAAAAATCATCAGTGTCTTCATTTGAGGTGATCTGAACGTGACTCCAATAGCACACATCTTCACTTACAGCCTGTAGTATTTGTCATATGCAACCGTCCCAACAAGTAGCACTTACTGTAGTCAAAATACAAGTCAATGCTCAAATTGAGCCAATAACTCAAACTCTGGTGTACAATCTTCTTTACTCCTGAGGTTCTCTCTGAGGTTACAGAAGTTTCTTCCTGGCAACTTCTGTGTTGTTTCCTGTTAGCAATGAGAGTGATGCACAGATTTGACCATTTTATATACATTGTGCCACTACTAAACTCAACTCCACCCTTATTTTCATGAGGTTTCAATGGTTGTAACGATGGTCGGTAAACAATCACATTCCTTGTACTTGTTGAATAGACAACCATCATCTTAATTTCATGCATGTTGTTAGCAGATGTTGAGTGGTCAATTAGACTGCAATGAGTTTGCCTGCCACCTGGTGGACCTATCTGCATCAGCACAAATGCAAAAAATACAAGGGAATAGATTTAGCACTCAATACCTACTTTAACAAAAATGAGGCCAAAAGGTCCAAAATATCATTCTGACATGGTGGGCATATGTGTATAAAATTTGAATCTGGATCTGGAGTCCAAGTAGTAATACAGTCTAGAATCACACCCCAACTTCAAAGCACTTTCCTTTGTTTTATTCAAAGATAGTGGCTCAAGATGGAGTGTATCTCTTACTGAGGTTTCCAGTTCACACACAGAACACATATCTGAAGAAGCAGGGATCAATAAAACTACCCCAACAACAAGCACTTACTGCACTGAGAAACAAAGTCAGTGTTTGTTTTAGGGTAATAATAATGACAGTCTAGACAGTGATTTAAATGGAGGAACTTGTCACAACCAAGACAACCCCAAAGAAAAGCACTTATGAACACAGGAATCATCAGTGGCTCTCTTTGAGGTGATCTGAGAGTGATTCCTGAAACAAATACCTTCTCATATGTGCAGTTGCCAATGTCAGTTGAAATTGCCCCAACAAGTAGCACTTACTGAATTCAACAGTCAAGTCAATGCTCATGTTAGGATAAGACCAATAACTAAACAACAGTTGTCAAAACAGCATTTGTGAAAGAGTAACAACTGTTGTAGAATGGTTGTTTGGTGAAAAAAACGACCTGGAATGGAAGATAGGAAATCAGAGGCCAGAAAGACTACCCCAACAAGTAGCACTTACTGCATTCAGAAGACAAGTCAGTGCCTCTGTTTGGGTAATGTTGGTGACCAACTCATACATGTCCCTAGCCATGTTGAAATGATGTGAAAAGACTGTATCTGAATTTGTCCGATGAACAAACTCACAATCAAGACAACCCCAAAGAGAAGCACTTATGAAAACAAAAATCATCAGTGTCTTCATTTGAGGTGATCTGAACGTGACTCCAATAGCACACATCTTCACTTACAGCCTGTAGTATTTGTCATATGCAACCGTCCCAACAAGTAGCACTTACTGTAGTCAAAATACAAGTCAATGCTCAAGTTGGGCCAATAACTCAAACTCTCTGGTGAACAATCTTCTTTCCTCCTGAGGTTCTCTCTGAGATTACAGATGTTTCTTACTGGCATCTTCTGTGTTGTTTCCTGTTAGCAATGAGGGTGATGCACAGATTTGACCATTTTATATACAGAATACCACTACTGAACTCAACTCCACCCTCATTTTCATGAAGTTTCAATGGCCAGTAAACAATCACATTCTCTGTACATGATGAATAGACAACCATCATCTTAATTTCATGCATGTCGTTAGCAGATCTTTACTCGTCAGTTAGACTGCAATGAGTTTGCTTGTCACATGTTGAACCTATTTGAATCTGCTTCAGCACAACTACAGACAATACAAAGGAATAGATTTAGCACTGAATATAAAGATCTCATTCTGACATGGTGGGAATATGTGTATAAAATTTGAATCTGGATAAAGTCCAAGTAGTAATACAGTCTAGAATCACACCTCAACTTCAAAGCACTTTCTTTTGTTGTATTCATAGAATGGATGAACGTGTCACAACCAAGACAACCCCAAAGAAAAGCACTTATGAACACAGGAATCATCAGTGGCTCTCTTTGAGGTGATCTGAGAGTGATTCCTGAAAAAATAGCTTCTCATACGTGCAGTTGCTCATCAGAGGCCAGAAAGACTACCCCAACAAGTAGCACTTACTGCATTCAGAAGTCAAGTCAGTGCCTCTGTTTGGGTAATGTTGGTGACCAACTCATACATGTCCCTAGTCATGTTAAAATGATGTGAAAAGACTGTATCTGAATTTGTCCGATGAACAAACTCACAATCAAGACAACCCCAAAGAGAAGCACTTATGAAAACAAAAATCATCAGTGTCTTCATTTGAGGTGATCTGAACGTGACTCCAATAGCACACATCTTCACTTACAGCCTGTAGTATTTGTCATATGCAACCGTCCCAACAAGTAGCACTTACTGTAGTCAAAATACAAGTCAATGCTCAAGTTGGGCCAATAACTCAAACTCTCTGGTGAACAATCTTCTTTCCTCCTGAGGTTCTCTCTGAGATTACAGATGTTTCTTACTGGCATCTTATGTGTTGTTTCCTGTTAGCAATGGAAGGAATAGATTTAGCACTGAATATAAAGATCTCATTCTGACATGGTGGGAATATGTGTATAAAATTTGAATCTGGATAAAGTCCAAGTAGTAATACAGTCTAGAATCACACCTCAACTTCAAAGCACTTTCTTTTGTTGTATTTATAGAATGGATGAACTTGTCACAACCAAGACAACCCCAAAGAAAAGCACTTATGAACACAGGAATCATCAGTGGCTCTCTTTGAGGTGATCTGAGAGTGATTCCTGAAAAAATAGCTTCTCATACGTGCAGTTGCTCATCAGAGGCCAGAAAGACTACCCCAACAAGTAGCACTTACTGCATTCAGAAGTCAAGTCAGTGCCTCTGTTTGGGTAATGTTGGTGACCAACTCATACATGTCCCTAGTCATGTTAAAATGAAGTGAAAAGACTGTATCTGAATTTGTCCGATGAACAAACTCACAATCAAGACAACCCCAAAGAGAAGCACTTATGAAAACAAACATCATCAGTGTCTTCATTTGAGGTGATCTGAATGTGACTCCAATAGCACACATCTTCACTTACAGCCTGTAGTATTTGTCATATGCAACCGTCCCAACAAGTAGCACTTACTGTAGTCAAAATACAAGTCAATGCTCAAATTGAGCCAATAACTCAAACTCTGGTGTACAATCTTCTTTACTCCTGAGGTTCTCTCTGAGGTTACAGAAGTTTCTTCCTGGTAACTTCTGTGTTGTTTCCTGTTAGCAATGAGAGTGATGCACAGATTTGACCATTTTATATACATTGTGCCACTACTGAACTCAACTCCACCCTTATTTTCATGAAGTTTCAATGGTTGTAACGATGGTCGGTAAACAATCACATTCCTTGTACTTGTTGAATAGACAACCATCATCTTAATTTCATGCATGTTGTTAGCAGATGTTGAGTGGTCAATTAGACTGCAATGAGTTTGCCTGCCACCTGGTGGACCTATCTGCATCAGCACAAATGCAAAAATTACAAGGGAATAGATTTAGCACTCAATACCTACTTTAACAAAAATGAGGCCAAAAGGTCCAAAATATCATTCTGACATGGTGGGCATATGTGTATAAAATTTGAATCTGGAGTCCAAGTAGTAATACAGTCTAGAATCACACCCCAACTTCAAAGCACTTTCCTTTGTTTTATTCAAAGAATGTGGCTCAAGATGGAGTGTATCTCTTACTGAGGTTTCCAGTTCACACACAGAACACATATCTGAAGAAGCAGGGATCAATAAAACTACCCCAACAACAAGCACTTACTGCACTGAGAAACAAAGTCAGTGTTTGTTTTACGGTAATAATAATGACAGTCTAGACAGTGATTTCAATGGAGGAACTTGTCACAACCAAGACAACCCCAAAGAAAAGCACTTATGAACACAGGAATCATCAGTGGCTCTCTTTGAGGTGATCTGAGAGTGATTCCTGAAACAAATACCTTCTCATATGTGCAGTTGCCAATGTCAGTTGAAATTGCCCCAACAAGTAGCACTTACTGAATTCAACAGTCAAGTCAATGCTCATGTTAGGATAAGACCAATAACTAAACAACAGTGGTCAAAACAGCATTTGTGAAAGAGTAACAACTGTTGTAGAATGGTTGTTTGGTGAAAAAAACGACCTGGAATGGAAGATAGGAAATCAGAGGCCAGAAAAACTACCCCAACAAGTAGCACTTACTGCATTCAGAAGACAAGTCAGTGCCTCTGTTTGGGTAATGTTGGTGACCAACTCATACATGTCCCTAGCCATGTTGAAATGATGTGAAAAGACTGTATCTGAATTTGTCCGATGAACAAACTCACAATCAAGACAACCCCAAAGAGAAGCACTTATGAAAACAAAAATCATCAGTGTCTTCATTTGAGGTGATCTGAACGTGACTCCAATAGCACACATCTTCACTTACAGCCTGTAGTATTTGTCATATGCAACCGTCCCAACAAGTAGCACTTACTGTAGTCAAAATACAAGTCAATGCTCAAGTTGGGCCAATAACTCAAACTCTTTGGTGAACAATCTTCTTTCGTCCTGAGGTTCTCTCTGAGATTACAGATGTTTCTTACTGGCATCTTCTGTGTTGTTTCCTGTTAGCAATGAGGGTGATGCACAGATTTGACCATTTTATATACAGAATACCACTACTGAACTCAACTCCACCCTCATTTTCATGAAGTTTCAATGGCCAGTAAACAATCACATTCTCTGTACATGATGAATAGACAACCATCATCTTAATTTCATGCATGTCGTTAGCAGATCTTTACTCGTCAATTAGACTGCAATGAGTTTGCTTGTCACATGTTGAACCTAGTTGAATCTGCTTCAGCACAACTACAGACAATACAAAGGAATAGATTTAGCACTGAATATAAAGATCTCATTCTGACATGGTGGGAATATGTGTATAAAATTTGAATCTGGATAAAGTCCAAGTAGTAATACAGTCTAGAATCACACCTCAACTTCAAAGCACTTTCTTTTGTTGTATTCATAGAATGGATGAACGTGTCACAACCAAGACAACCCCAAAGAAAAGCACTTATGAACACAGGAATCATCAGTGGCTCTCTTTGAGGTGATCTGAGAGTGATTCCTGAAAAAATAGCTTCTCATACGTGCAGTTGCTCATCAGAGGCCAGAAAGACTACCCCAACAAGTAGCACTTACTGCATTCAGAAGTCAAGTCAGTGCCTCTGTTTGGGTAATGTTGGTGACCAACTCATACATGTCCCTAGTCAAGTTAAAATGATGTGAAAAGACTGTATCTGAATTTGTCCGATGAACAAACTCACAATCAAGACAACCCCAAAGAGAAGCACTTATGAAAACAAAAATCATCAGTGTCTTCATTTGAGGTGATCTGAACGTGACTCCAATAGCACACATCTTCACTTACAGCCTGTAGTATTTGTCATATGCAACCGTCCCAACAAGTAGCACTTACTGTAGTCAAAATACAAGTCAATGCTCAAGTTGGGCCAATAACTCAAACTCTCTGGTGAACAATCTTCTTTCCTCCTGAGGTTCTCTCTGAGATTACAGATGTTTCTTACTGGCATCTTCTGTGTTGTTTCCTGTTAGCAATGAGGGTGATGCACAGATTTGACCATTTTATATACAGAATACCACTACTGAACTCAACTCCACCCTCATTTTCATGAAGTTTCAATGGCCAGTAAACAATCACATTCTCTGTACATGATGAATAGACAACCATCATCTTAATTTCATGCATGTCGTTAGCAGATCTTTACTCGTCAATTAGACTGCAATGAGTTTGCTTGTCACATGTTGAACCTAGTTGAATCTGCTTCAGTACAACTACAGACAATACAAAGGAATAGATTTAGCACTGAATATAAAGATCTCATTCTGACATGGTGGGAATATGTGTATAAAATTTGAATCTGGATAAAGTCCAAGTAGTAATACAGTCTAGAATCACACCTCAACTTCAAAGCACTTTCTTTTGTTGTATTCATAGAATGGATGAACGTGTCACAACCAAGACAACCCCAAAGAAAAGCTCTTATGAACACAGGAATCATCAGTGGCTCTCTTTGAGGTGATCTGAGAGTGATTCCTGAAAAAATAGCTTCTCATACGTGCAGTTGCTCATCAGAGGCCAGAAAGACTACCCCAACAAGTAGCACTTACTGCATTCAGAAGTCAAGTCAGTGCCTCTGTTTGGGTAATGTTGGTGACCAACTCATACATGTCCCTAGTCATGTTAAAATGATGTGAAAAGACTGTATCTGAATTTGTCCGATGAACAAACTCACAATCAAGACAACCCCAAAGAGAAGCACTTATGAAAACAAAAATCATCAGTGTCTTCATTTGAGGTGATCTGAACGTGACTCCAATAGCACACATCTTCACTTACAGCCTGTAGTATTTGTCATATGCAACCGTCCCAACAAGTAGCACTTACTGTAGTCAAAATACAAGTCAATGCTCAAGTTGGGCCAATAACTCAAACTCTCTGGTGAACAATCTTCTTTCCTCCTGAGGTTCTCTCTGAGATTACAGATGTTTCTTACTGGCATCTTATGTGTTGTTTCCTGTTAGCAATGGAAGGAATAGATTTAGCACTGAATATAAAGATCTCATTCTGACATGGTGGGAATATGTGTATAAAATTTGAATCTGGATAAAGTCCAAGTAGTAATACAGTCTAGAATCACACCTCAACTTCAAAGCACTTTCTTTTGTTGTATTTATAGAATGGATGAACTTGTCACAACCAAGACAACCCCAAAGAAAAGCACTTATGAACACAGGAATCATCAGTGGCTCTCTTTGAGGTGATCTGAGAGTGATTCCTGAAAAAATAGCTTCTCATACGTGCAGTTGCTCATCAGAGGCCAGAAAGACTACCCCAACAAGTAGCACTTACTGCATTCAGAAGTCAAGTCAGTGCCTCTGTTTGGGTAATGTTGGTGACCAACTCATACATGTCCCTAGTCATGTTAAAATGAAGTGAAAAGACTGTATCTGAATTTGTCCGATGAACAAACTCACAATCAAGACAACCCCAAAGAGAAGCACTTATGAAAACAAACATCATCAGTGTCTTCATTTGAGGTGATCTGAATGTGACTCCAATAGCACACATCTTCACTTACAGCCTGTAGTATTTGTCATATGCAACCGTCCCAACAAGTAGCACTTACTGTAGTCAAAATACAAGTCAATGCTCAAATTGAGCCAATAACTCAAACTCTGGTGTACAATCTTCTTTACTCCTGAGGTTCTCTCTGAGGTTACAGAAGTTTCTTCCTGGTAACTTCTGTGTTGTTTCCTGTTAGCAATGAGAGTGATGCACAGATTTGACCATTTTATATACATTGTGCCACTACTGAACTCAACTCCACCCTTATTTTCATGAAGTTTCAATGGTTGTAACGATGGTCGGTAAACAATCACATTCCTTGTACTTGTTGAATAGACAACCATCATCTTAATTTCATGCATGTTGTTAGCAGATGTTGAGTGGTCAATTAGACTGCAATGAGTTTGCCTGCCACCTGGTGGACCTATCTGCATCAGCACAAATGCAAAAAATACAAGGGAATAGATTTAGCACTCAATACCTACTTTAACAAAAATGAGGCCAAAAGGTCCAAAATATCATTCTGACATGGTGGGCATATGTGTATAAAATTTGAATCTGGAGTCCAAGTAGTAATACAGTCTAGAATCACACCCCAACTTCAAAGCACTTTCCTTTGTTTTATTCAAAGAATGTGGCTCAAGATGGAGTGTATCTCTTACTGAGGTTTCCAGTTCACACACAGAACACATATCTGAAGAAGCAGGGATCAATAAAACTACCCCAACAACAAGCACTTACTGCACTGAGAAACAAAGTCAGTGTTTGTTTTACGGTAATAATAATGACAGTCTAGACAGTGATTTCAATGGAGGAACTTGTCACAACCAAGACAACCCCAAAGAAAAGCACTTATGAACACAGGAATCATCAGTGGCTCTCTTTGAGGTGATCTGAGAGTGATTCCTGAAACAAATACCTTCTCATATGTGCAGTTGCCAATGTCAGTTGAAATTGCCCCAACAAGTAGCACTTACTGAATTCAACAGTCAAGTCAATGCTCATGTTAGGATAAGACCAATAACTAAACAACAGTGGTCAAAACAGCATTTGTGAAAGAGTAACAACTGTTGTAGAATGGTTGTTTGGTGAAAAAAACGACCTGGAATGGAAGATAGGAAATCAGAGGCCAGAAAAACTACCCCAACAAGTAGCACTTACTGCATTCAGAAGACAAGTCAGTGCCTCTGTTTGGGTAATGTTGGTGACCAACTCATACATGTCCCTAGCCATGTTGAAATGATGTGAAAAGACTGTATCTGAATTTGTCCGATGAACAAACTCACAATCAAGACAACCCCAAAGAGAAGCACTTATGAAAACAAAAATCATCAGTGTCTTCATTTGAGGTGATCTGAACGTGACTCCAATAGCACACATCTTCACTTACAGCCTGTAGTATTTGTCATATGCAACCGTCCCAACAAGTAGCACTTACTGTAGTCAAAATACAAGTCAATGCTCAAGTTGGGCCAATAACTCAAACTCTCTGGTGAACAATCTTCTTTCCTCCTGAGGTTCTCTCTGAGATTACAGATGTTTCTTACTGGCATCTTCTGTGTTGTTTCCTGTTAGCAATGAGGGTGATGCACAGATTTGACCATTTTATATACAGAATACCACTACTGAACTCAACTCCACCCTCATTTTCATGAAGTTTCAATGGCCAGTAAACAATCACATTCTCTGTACATGATGAATAGACAACCATCATCTTAATTTCATGCATGTCGTTAGCAGATCTTTACTCGTCAATTAGACTGCAATGAGTTTGCTTGTCACATGTTGAACCTAGTTGAATCTGCTTCAGCACAACTACAGACAATACAAAGGAATAGATTTAGCACTGAATATAAAGATCTCATTCTGACATGGTGGGAATATGTGTATAAAATTTGAATCTGGATAAAGTCCAAGTAGTAATACAGTCTAGAATCACACCTCAACTTCAAAGCACTTTCTTTTGTTGTATTCATAGAATGGATGAACGTGTCACAACCAAGACAACCCCAAAGAAAAGCACTTATGAACACAGGAATCATCAGTGGCTCTCTTTGAGGTGATCTGAGAGTGATTCCTGAAAAAATAGCTTCTCATACGTGCAGTTGCTCATCAGAGGCCAGAAAGACTACCCCAACAAGTAGCACTTACTGCATTCAGAAGTCAAGTCAGTGCCTCTGTTTGGGTAATGTTGGTGACCAACTCATACATGTCCCTAGTCATGTTAAAATGATGTGAAAAGACTGTATCTGAATTTGTCCGATGAACAAACTCACAATCAAGACAACCCCAAAGAGAAGCACTTATGAAAACAAAAATCATCAGTGTCTTCATTTGAGGTGATCTGAACGTGACTCCAATAGCACACATCTTCACTTACAGCCTGTAGTATTTGTCATATGCAACCGTCCCAACAAGTAGCACTTACTGTAGTCAAAATACAAGTCAATGCTCAAGTTGGGCCAATAACTCAAACTCTCTGGTGAACAATCTTCTTTCCTCCTGAGGTTCTCTCTGAGATTACAGATGTTTCTTACTGGCATCTTATGTGTTGTTTCCTGTTAGCAATGGAAGGAATAGATTTAGCACTGAATATAAAGATCTCATTCTGACATGGTGGGAATATGTGTATAAAATTTGAATCTGGATAAAGTCCAAGTAGTAATACAGTCTAGAATCACACCTCAACTTCAAAGCACTTTCTTTTGTTGTATTTATAGAATGGATGAACTTGTCACAACCAAGACAACCCCAAAGAAAAGCACTTATGAACACAGGAATCATCAGTGGCTCTCTTTGAGGTGATCTGAGAGTGATTCCTGAAAAAATAGCTTCTCATACGTGCAGTTGCTCATCAGAGGCCAGAAAGACTACCCCAACAAGTAGCACTTACTGCATTCAGAAGTCAAGTCAGTGCCTCTGTTTGGGTAATGTTGGTGACCAACTCATACATGTCCCTAGTCATGTTAAAATGAAGTGAAAAGACTGTATCTGAATTTGTCCGATGAACAAACTCACAATCAAGACAACCCCAAAGAGAAGCACTTATGAAAACAAACATCATCAGTGTCTTCATTTGAGGTGATCTGAATGTGACTCCAATAGCACACATCTTCACTTACAGCCTGTAGTATTTGTCATATGCAACCGTCCCAACAAGTAGCACTTACTGTAGTCAAAATACAAGTCAATGCTCAAATTGAGCCAATAACTCAAACTCTGGTGTACAATCTTCTTTACTCCTGAGGTTCTCTCTGAGGTTACAGAAGTTTCTTCCTGGTAACTTCTGTGTTGTTTCCTGTTAGCAATGAGAGTGATGCACAGATTTGACCATTTTATATACATTGTGCCACTACTGAACTCAACTCCACCCTTATTTTCATGAAGTTTCAATGGTTGTAACGATGGTCGGTAAACAATCACATTCCTTGTACTTGTTGAATAGACAACCATCATCTTAATTTCATGCATGTTGTTAGCAGATGTTGAGTGGTCAATTAGACTGCAATGAGTTTGCCTGCCACCTGGTGGACCTATCTGCATCAGCACAAATGCAAAAAATACAAGGGAATAGATTTAGCACTCAATACCTACTTTAACAAAAATGAGGCCAAAAGGTCCAAAATATCATTCTGACATGGTGGGCATATGTGTATAAAATTTGAATCTGGAGTCCAAGTAGTAATACAGTCTAGAATCACACCCCAACTTCAAAGCACTTTCCTTTGTTTTATTCAAAGAATGTGGCTCAAGATGGAGTGTATCTCTTACTGAGGTTTCCAGTTCACACACAGAACACATATCTGAAGAAGCAGGGATCAATAAAACTACCCCAACAACAAGCACTTACTGCACTGAGAAACAAAGTCAGTGTTTGTTTTACGGTAATAATAATGACAGTCTAGACAGTGATTTCAATGGAGGAACTTGTCACAACCAAGACAACCCCAAAGAAAAGCACTTATGAACACAGGAATCATCAGTGGCTCTCTTTGAGGTGATCTGAGAGTGATTCCTGAAACAAATACCTTCTCATATGTGCAGTTGCCAATGTCAGTTGAAATTGCCCCAACAAGTAGCACTTACTGAATTCAACAGTCAAGTCAATGCTCATGTTAGGATAAGACCAATAACTAAACAACAGTGGTCAAAACAGCATTTGTGAAAGAGTAACAACTGTTGTAGAATGGTTGTTTGGTGAAAAAAACGACCTGGAATGGAAGATAGGAAATCAGAGGCCAGAAAAACTACCCCAACAAGTAGCACTTACTGCATTCAGAAGACAAGTCAGTGCCTCTGTTTGGGTAATGTTGGTGACCAACTCATACATGTCCCTAGCCATGTTGAAATGATGTGAAAAGACTGTATCTGAATTTGTCCGATGAACAAACTCACAATCAAGACAACCCCAAAGAGAAGCACTTATGAAAACAAAAATCATCAGTGTCTTCATTTGAGGTGATCTGAACGTGACTCCAATAGCACACATCTTCACTTACAGCCTGTAGTATTTGTCATATGCAACCGTCCCAACAAGTAGCACTTACTGTAGTCAAAATACAAGTCAATGCTCAAGTTGGGCCAATAACTCAAACTCTCTGGTGAACAATCTTCTTTCCTCCTGAGGTTCTCTCTGAGATTACAGATGTTTCTTACTGGCATCTTCTGTGTTGTTTCCTGTTAGCAATGAGGGTGATGCACAGATTTGACCATTTTATATACAGAATACCACTACTGAACTCAACTCCACCCTCATTTTCATGAAGTTTCAATGGCCAGTAAACAATCACATTCTCTGTACATGATGAATAGACAACCATCATCTTAATTTCATGCATGTCGTTAGCAGATCTTTACTCGTCAATTAGACTGCAATGAGTTTGCTTGTCACATGTTGAACCTAGTTGAATCTGCTTCAGCACAACTACAGACAATACAAAGGAATAGATTTAGCACTGAATATAAAGATCTCATTCTGACATGGTGGGAATATGTGTATAAAATTTGAATCTGGATAAAGTCCAAGTAGTAATACAGTCTAGAATCACACCTCAACTTCAAAGCACTTTCTTTTGTTGTATTCATAGAATGGATGAACGTGTCACAACCAAGACAACCCCAAAGAAAAGCACTTATGAACACAGGAATCATCAGTGGCTCTCTTTGAGGTGATCTGAGAGTGATTCCTGAAAAAATAGCTTCTCATACGTGCAGTTGCTCATCAGAGGCCAGAAAGACTACCCCAACAAGTAGCACTTACTGCATTCAGAAGTCAAGTCAGTGCCTCTGTTTGGGTAATGTTGGTGACCAACTCATACATGTCCCTAGACATGTTAAAATGATGTGAAAAGACTGTATCTGAATTTGTCCGATGAACAAACTCACAATCAAGACAACCCCAAAGAGAAGCACTTATGAAAACAAAAATCATCAGTGTCTTCATTTGAGGTGATCTGAACGTGACTCCAATAGCACACATCTTCACTTACAGCCTGTAGTATTTGTCATATGCAACCGTCCCAACAAGTAGCACTTACTGTAGTCAAAATACAAGTCAATGCTCAAGTTGGGCCAATAACTCAAACTCTCTGGTGAACAATCTTCTTTCCTCCTGAGGTTCTCTCTGAGATTACAGAAGTTTCTTCCTGGCATCTTATGTGTTGTTTCCTGTTAGCAATGAGAGTGATGCACAGATTTGACCATTTTATATACATTGTGCCACTACTGAACTCAACTCCACCCTTATTTTCATGAAGTTTCAATGGTTGTAACGATGGTCGGTAAACAATCACATTCCTTGTACTTGTTGAATAGACAACCATCATCTTAATTTCATGCATGTTGTTAGCAGATGTTGAGTGGTCAATTAGACTGCAATGAGTTTGCCTGCCACCTGGTGGACCTATCTGCATCAGCACAAATGCAAAAAATACAAGGGAATAGATTTAGCACTCAATACCTACTTTAACAAAAATGAGGCCAAAAGGTCCAAAATATCATTCTGACATGGTGGGCATATGTGTATAAAATTTGAATCTGGAGTCCAAGTAGTAATACAGTCTAGAATCACACCCCAACTTCAAAGCACTTTCCTTTGTTTTATTCAAAGAATGTGGCTCAAGATGGAGTGTATCTCTTACTGAGGTTTCCAGTTCACACACAGAACACATATCTGAAGAAGCAGGGATCAATAAAACTACCCCAACAACAAGCACTTACTGCACTGAGAAACAAAGTCAGTGTTTGTTTTAGGGTAATAATAATGACAGTCTAGACAGTGATTTAAATGGAGGAACTTGTCACAACCAAGACAACCCCAAAGAAAAGCACTTATGAACACAGGAATCATCAGTGGCTCTCTTTGAGGTGATCTGAGAGTGATTCCTGAAACAAATACCTTCTCATATGTGCAGTTGCCAATGTCAGTTGAAATTGCCCCAACAAGTAGCACTTACTGAATTCAACAGTCAAGTCAATGCTCATGTTAGGATAAGACCAATAACTAAACAACAGTTGTCAAAACAGCATTTGTGAAAGAGTAACAACTGTTGTAGAATGGTTGTTTGGTGAAAAAAACGACCTGGAATGGAAGATAGGAAATCAGAGGCCAGAAAAACTACCCCAACAAGTAGCACTTACTGCATTCAGAAGACAAGTCAGTGCCTCTGTTTGGGTAATGTTGGTGACCAACTCATACATGTCCCTAGCCATGTTGAAATGATGTGAAAAGACTGTATCTGAATTTGTCCGATGAACAAACTCACAATCAAGACAACCCCAAAGAGAAGCACTTATGAAAACAAAAATCATCAGTGTCTTCATTTGAGGTGATCTGAACGTGACTCCAATAGCACACATCTTCACTTACAGCCTGTAGTATTTGTCATATGCAACCGTCCCAACAAGTAGCACTTACTGTAGTCAAAATACAAGTCAATGCTCAAGTTGGGCCAATAACTCAAACTCTCTGGTGAACAATCTTCTTTCCTCCTGAGGTTCTCTCTGAGATTACAGATGTTTCTTACTGGCATCTTCTGTGTTGTTTCCTGTTAGCAATGAGGGTGATGCACAGATTTGACCATTTTATATACAGAATACCACTACTGAACTCAACTCCACCCTCATTTTCATGAAGTTTCAATGGCCAGTAAACAATCACATTCTCTGTACATGATGAATAGACAACCATCATCTTAATTTCATGCATGTCGTTAGCAGATCTTTACTCGTCAATTAGACTGCAATGAGTTTGCTTGTCACATGTTGAACCTAGTTGAATCTGCTTCAGCACAACTACAGACAATACAAAGGAATAGATTTAGCACTGAATATAAAGATCTCATTCTGACATGGTGGGAATATGTGTATAAAATTTGAATCTGGATAAAGTCCAAGTAGTAATACAGTCTAGAATCACACCTCAACTTCAAAGCACTTTCTTTTGTTGTATTCATAGAATGGATGAACGTGTCACAACCAAGACAACCCCAAAGAAAAGCACTTATGAACACAGGAATCATCAGTGGCTCTCTTTGAGGTGATCTGAGAGTGATTCCTGAAAAAATAGCTTCTCATACGTGCAGTTGCTCATCAGAGGCCAGAAAGACTACCCCAACAAGTAGCACTTACTGCATTCAGAAGTCAAGTCAGTGCCTCTGTTTGGGTAATGTTGGTGACCAACTCATACATGTCCCTAGTCATGTTAAAATGATGTGAAAAGACTGTATCTGAATTTGTCCGATGAACAAACTCACAATCAAGACAACCCCAAAGAGAAGCACTTATGAAAACAAAAATCATCAGTGTCTTCATTTGAGGTGATCTGAACGTGACTCCAATAGCACACATCTTCACTTACAGCCTGTAGTATTTGTCATATGCAACCGTCCCAACAAGTAGCACTTACTGTAGTCAAAATACAAGTCAATGCTCAAGTTGGGCCAATAACTCAAACTCTCTGGTGAACAATCTTCTTTCCTCCTGAGGTTCTCTCTGAGATTACAGATGTTTCTTACTGGCATCTTATGTGTTGTTTCCTGTTAGCAATGGAAGGAATAGATTTAGCACTGAATATAAAGATCTCATTCTGACATGGTGGGAATATGTGTATAAAATTTGAATCTGGATAAAGTCCAAGTAGTAATACAGTCTAGAATCACACCTCAACTTCAAAGCACTTTCTTTTGTTGTATTTATAGAATGGATGAACTTGTCACAACCAAGACAACCCCAAAGAAAAGCACTTATGAACACAGGAATCATCAGTGGCTCTCTTTGAGGTGATCTGAGAGTGATTCCTGAAAAAATAGCTTCTCATACGTGCAGTTGCTCATCAGAGGCCAGAAAGACTACCCCAACAAGTAGCACTTACTGCATTCAGAAGTCAAGTCAGTGCCTCTGTTTGGGTAATGTTGGTGACCAACTCATACATGTCCCTAGTCATGTTAAAATGAAGTGAAAAGACTGTATCTGAATTTGTCCGATGAACAAACTCACAATCAAGACAACCCCAAAGAGAAGCACTTATGAAAACAAACATCATCAGTGTCTTCATTTGAGGTGATCTGAATGTGACTCCAATAGCACACATCTTCACTTACAGCCTGTAGTATTTGTCATATGCAACCGTCCCAACAAGTAGCACTTACTGTAGTCAAAATACAAGTCAATGCTCAAATTGAGCCAATAACTCAAACTCTGGTGTACAATCTTCTTTACTCCTGAGGTTCTCTCTGAGGTTACAGAAGTTTCTTCCTGGTAACTTCTGTGTTGTTTCCTGTTAGCAATGAGAGTGATGCACAGATTTGACCATTTTATATACATTGTGCCACTACTGAACTCAACTCCACCCTTATTTTCATGAAGTTTCAATGGTTGTAACGATGGTCGGTAAACAATCACATTCCTTGTACTTGTTGAATAGACAACCATCATCTTAATTTCATGCATGTTGTTAGCAGATGTTGAGTGGTCAATTAGACTGCAATGAGTTTGCCTGCCACCTGGTGGACCTATCTGCATCAGCACAAATGCAAAAAATACAAGGGAATAGATTTAGCACTCAATACCTACTTTAACAAAAATGAGGCCAAAAGGTCCAAAATATCATTCTGACATGGTGGGCATATGTGTATAAAATTTGAATCTGGAGTCCAAGTAGTAATACAGTCTAGAATCACACCCCAACTTCAAAGCACTTTCCTTTGTTTTATTCAAAGAATGTGGCTCAAGATGGAGTGTATCTCTTACTGAGGTTTCCAGTTCACACACAGAACACATATCTGAAGAAGCAGGGATCGATAAAACTACCCCAACAACAAGCACTTACTGCACTGAGAAACAAAGTCAGTGTTTGTTTTACGGTAATAATAATGACAGTCTAGACAGTGATTTCAATGGAGGAACTTGTCACAACCAAGACAACCCCAAAGAAAAGCACTTATGAACACAGGAATCATCAGTGGCTCTCTTTGAGGTGATCTGAGAGTGATTCCTGAAACAAATACCTTCTCATATGTGCAGTTGCCAATGTCAGTTGAAATTGCCCCAACAAGTAGCACTTACTGAATTCAACAGTCAAGTCAATGCTCATGTTAGGATAAGACCAATAACTAAACAACAGTGGTCAAAACAGCATTTGTGAAAGAGTAACAACTGTTGTAGAATGGTTGTTTGGTGAAAAAAACGACCTGGAATGGAAGATAGGAAATCAGAGGCCAGAAAAACTACCCCAACAAGTAGCACTTACTGCATTCAGAAGACAAGTCAGTGCCTCTGTTTGGGTAATGTTGGTGACCAACTCATACATGTCCCTAGCCATGTTGAAATGATGTGAAAAGACTGTATCTGAATTTGTCCGATGAACAAACTCACAATCAAGACAACCCCAAAGAGAAGCACTTATGAAAACAAAAATCATCAGTGTCTTCATTTGAGGTGATCTGAACGTGACTCCAATAGCACACATCTTCACTTACAGCCTGTAGTATTTGTCATATGCAACCGTCCCAACAAGTAGCACTTACTGTAGTCAAAATACAAGTCAATGCTCAAGTTGGGCCAATAACTCAAACTCTCTGGTGAACAATCTTCTTTCCTCCTGAGGTTCTCTCTGAGATTACAGATGTTTCTTACTGGCATCTTCTGTGTTGTTTCCTGTTAGCAATGAGGGTGATGCACAGATTTGACCATTTTATATACAGAATACCACTACTGAACTCAACTCCACCCTCATTTTCATGAAGTTTCAATGGCCAGTAAACAATCACATTCTCTGTACATGATGAATAGACAACCATCATCTTAATTTCATGCATGTCGTTAGCAGATCTTTACTCGTCAATTAGACTGCAATGAGTTTGCTTGTCACATGTTGAACCTAGTTGAATCTGCTTCAGCACAACTACAGACAATACAAAGGAATAGATTTAGCACTGAATATAAAGATCTCATTCTGACATGGTGGGAATATGTGTATAAAATTTGAATCTGGATAAAGTCCAAGTAGTAATACAGTCTAGAATCACACCTCAACTTCAAAGCACTTTCTTTTGTTGTATTCATAGAATGGATGAACGTGTCACAACCAAGACAACCCCAAAGAAAAGCACTTATGAACACAGGAATCATCAGTGGCTCTCTTTGAGGTGATCTGAGAGTGATTCCTGAAAAAATAGCTTCTCATACGTGCAGTTGCTCATCAGAGGCCAGAAAGACTACCCCAACAAGTAGCACTTACTGCATTCAGAAGTCAAGTCAGTGCCTCTGTTTGGGTAATGTTGGTGACCAACTCATACATGTCCCTAGACATGTTAAAATGATGTGAAAAGACTGTATCTGAATTTGTCCGATGAACAAACTCACAATCAAGACAACCCCAAAGAGAAGCACTTATGAAAACAAAAATCATCAGTGTCTTCATTTGAGGTGATCTGAACGTGACTCCAATAGCACACATCTTCACTTACAGCCTGTAGTATTTGTCATATGCAACCGTCCCAACAAGTAGCACTTACTGTAGTCAAAATACAAGTCAATGCTCAAGTTGGGCCAATAACTCAAACTCTCTGGTGAACAATCTTCTTTCCTCCTGAGGTTCTCTCTGAGATTACAGAAGTTTCTTCCTGGCATCTTATGTGTTGTTTCCTGTTAGCAATGAGAGTGATGCACAGATTTGACCATTTTATATACATTGTGCCACTACTGAACTCAACTCCACCCTTATTTTCATGAAGTTTCAATGGTTGTAACGATGGTCGGTAAACAATCACATTCCTTGTACTTGTTGAATAGACAACCATCATCTTAATTTCATGCATGTTGTTAGCAGATGTTGAGTGGTCAATTAGACTGCAATGAGTTTGCCTGCCACCTGGTGGACCTATCTGCATCAGCACAAATGCAAAAAATACAAGGGAATAGATTTAGCACTCAATACCTACTTTAACAAAAATGAGGCCAAAAGGTCCAAAATATCATTCTGACATGGTGGGCATATGTGTATAAAATTTGAATCTGGAGTCCAAGTAGTAATACAGTCTAGAATCACACCCCAACTTCAAAGCACTTTCCTTTGTTTTATTCAAAGAATGTGGCTCAAGATGGAGTGTATCTCTTACTGAGGTTTCCAGTTCACACACAGAACACATATCTGAAGAAGCAGGGATCAATAAAACTACCCCAACAACAAGCACTTACTGCACTGAGAAACAAAGTCAGTGTTTGTTTTAGGGTAATAATAATGACAGTCTAGACAGTGATTTAAATGGAGGAACTTGTCACAACCAAGACAACCCCAAAGAAAAGCACTTATGAACACAGGAATCATCAGTGGCTCTCTTTGAGGTGATCTGAGAGTGATTCCTGAAACAAATACCTTCTCATATGTGCAGTTGCCAATGTCAGTTGAAATTGCCCCAACAAGTAGCACTTACTGAATTCAACAGTCAAGTCAATGCTCATGTTAGGATAAGACCAATAACTAAACAACAGTTGTCAAAACAGCATTTGTGAAAGAGTAACAACTGTTGTAGAATGGTTGTTTGGTGAAAAAAACGACCTGGAATGGAAGATAGGAAATCAGAGGCCAGAAAAACTACCCCAACAAGTAGCACTTACTGCATTCAGAAGACAAGTCAGTGCCTCTGTTTGGGTAATGTTGGTGACCAACTCATACATGTCCCTAGCCATGTTGAAATGATGTGAAAAGACTGTATCTGAATTTGTCCGATGAACAAACTCACAATCAAGACAACCCCAAAGAGAAGCACTTATGAAAACAAAAATCATCAGTGTCTTCATTTGAGGTGATCTGAACGTGACTCCAATAGCACACATCTTCACTTACAGCCTGTAGTATTTGTCATATGCAACCGTCCCAACAAGTAGCACTTACTGTAGTCAAAATACAAGTCAATGCTCAAGTTGGGCCAATAACTCAAACTCTCTGGTGAACAATCTTCTTTCCTCCTGAGGTTCTCTCTGAGATTACAGATGTTTCTTACTGGCATCTTCTGTGTTGTTTCCTGTTAGCAATGAGGGTGATGCACAGATTTGACCATTTTATATACAGAATACCACTACTGAACTCAACTCCACCCTCATTTTCATGAAGTTTCAATGGCCAGTAAACAATCACATTCTCTGTACATGATGAATAGACAACCATCATCTTAATTTCATGCATGTCGTTAGCAGATCTTTACTCGTCAATTAGACTGCAATGAGTTTGCTTGTCACATGTTGAACCTAGTTGAATCTGCTTCAGCACAACTACAGACAATACAAAGGAATAGATTTAGCACTGAATATAAAGATCTCATTCTGACATGGTGGGAATATGTGTATAAAATTTGAATCTGGATAAAGTCCAAGTAGTAATACAGTCTAGAATCACACCTCAACTTCAAAGCACTTTCTTTTGTTGTATTCATAGAATGGATGAACGTGTCACAACCAAGACAACCCCAAAGAAAAGCACTTATGAACACAGGAATCATCAGTGGCTCTCTTTGAGGTGATCTGAGAGTGATTCCTGAAAAAATAGCTTCTCATACGTGCAGTTGCTCATCAGAGGCCAGAAAGACTACCCCAACAAGTAGCACTTACTGCATTCAGAAGTCAAGTCAGTGCCTCTGTTTGGGTAATGTTGGTGACCAACTCATACATGTCCCTAGTCATGTTAAAATGATGTGAAAAGACTGTATCTGAATTTGTCCGATGAACAAACTCACAATCAAGACAACCCCAAAGAGAAGCACTTATGAAAACAAAAATCATCAGTGTCTTCATTTGAGGTGATCTGAACGTGACTCCAATAGCACACATCTTCACTTACAGCCTGTAGTATTTGTCATATGCAACCGTCCCAACAAGTAGCACTTACTGTAGTCAAAATACAAGTCAATGCTCAAGTTGGGCCAATAACTCAAACTCTCTGGTGAACAATCTTCTTTCCTCCTGAGGTTCTCTCTGAGATTACAGATGTTTCTTACTGGCATCTTATGTGTTGTTTCCTGTTAGCAATGGAAGGAATAGATTTAGCACTGAATATAAAGATCTCATTCTGACATGGTGGGAATATGTGTATAAAATTTGAATCTGGATAAAGTCCAAGTAGTAATACAGTCTAGAATCACACCTCAACTTCAAAGCACTTTCTTTTGTTGTATTTATAGAATGGATGAACTTGTCACAACCAAGACAACCCCAAAGAAAAGCACTTATGAACACAGGAATCATCAGTGGCTCTCTTTGAGGTGATCTGAGAGTGATTCCTGAAAAAATAGCTTCTCATACGTGCAGTTGCTCATCAGAGGCCAGAAAGACTACCCCAACAAGTAGCACTTACTGCATTCAGAAGTCAAGTCAGTGCCTCTGTTTGGGTAATGTTGGTGACCAACTCATACATGTCCCTAGTCATGTTAAAATGAAGTGAAAAGACTGTATCTGAATTTGTCCGATGAACAAACTCACAATCAAGACAACCCCAAAGAGAAGCACTTATGAAAACAAACATCATCAGTGTCTTCATTTGAGGTGATCTGAATGTGACTCCAATAGCACACATCTTCACTTACAGCCTGTAGTATTTGTCATATGCAACCGTCCCAACAAGTAGCACTTACTGTAGTCAAAATACAAGTCAATGCTCAAATTGAGCCAATAACTCAAACTCTGGTGTACAATCTTCTTTCGTCCTGAGGTTCTCTCTGAGGTTACAGAAGTTTCTTCCTGGTAACTTCTGTGTTGTTTCCTGTTAGCAATGAGAGTGATGCACAGATTTGACCATTTTATATACATTGTGCCACTACTGAACTCAACTCCACCCTTATTTTCATGAAGTTTCAATGGTTGTAACGATGGTCGGTAAACAATCACATTCCTTGTACTTGTTGAATAGACAACCATCATCTTAATTTCATGCATGTTGTTAGCAGATGTTGAGTGGTCAATTAGACTGCAATGAGTTTGCCTGCCACCTGGTGGACCTATCTGCATCAGCACAAATGCAAAAAATACAAGGGAATAGATTTAGCACTCAATACCTACTTTAACAAAAATGAGGCCAAAAGGTCCAAAATATCATTCTGACATGGTGGGCATATGTGTATAAAATTTGAATCTGGAGTCCAAGTAGTAATACAGTCTAGAATCACACCCCAACTTCAAAGCACTTTCCTTTGTTTTATTCAAAGAATGTGGCTCAAGATGGAGTGTATCTCTTACTGAGGTTTCCAGTTCACACACAGAACACATATCTGAAGAAGCAGGGATCAATAAAACTACCCCAACAACAAGCACTTACTGCACTGAGAAACAAAGTCAGTGTTTGTTTTAGGGTAATAATAATGACAGTCTAGACAGTGATTTCAATGGAGGAACTTGTCACAACCAAGACAACCCCAAAGAAAAGCACTTATGAACACAGGAATCATCAGTGGCTCTCTTTGAGGTGATCTGAGAGTGATTCCTGAAACAAATACCTTCTCATATGTGCAGTTGCCAATGTCAGTTGAAATTGCCCCAACAAGTAGCACTTACTGAATTCAACAGTCAAGTCAATGCTCATGTTAGGATAAGACCAATAACTAAACAACAGTTGTCAAAACAGCATTTGTGAAAGAGTAACAACTGTTGTAGAATGGTTGTTTGGTGAAAAAAACGACCTGGAATGGAAGATAGGAAATCAGAGGCCAGAAAAACTACCCCAACAAGTAGCACTTACTGCATTCAGAAGACAAGTCAGTGCCTCTGTTTGGGTAATGTTGGTGACCAACTCATACATGTCCCTAGCCATGTTGAAATGATGTGAAAAGACTGTATCTGAATTTGTCCGATGAACAAACTCACAATCAAGACAACCCCAAAGAGAAGCACTTATGAAAACAAAAATCATCAGTGTCTTCATTTGAGGTGATCTGAACGTGACTCCAATAGCACACATCTTCACTTACAGCCTGTAGTATTTGTCATATGCAACCGTCCCAACAAGTAGCACTTACTGTAGTCAAAATACAAGTCAATGCTCAAGTTGGGCCAATAACTCAAACTCTCTGGTGAACAATCTTCTTTCCTCCTGAGGTTCTCTCTGAGATTACAGATGTTTCTTACTGGCATCTTCTGTGTTGTTTCCTGTTAGCAATGAGGGTGATGCACAGATTTGACCATTTTATATACAGAATACCACTACTGAACTCAACTCCACCCTCATTTTCATGAAGTTTCAATGGCCAGTAAACAATCACATTCTCTGTACATGATGAATAGACAACCATCATCTTAATTTCATGCATGTCGTTAGCAGATCTTTACTCGTCAATTAGACTGCAATGAGTTTGCTTGTCACATGTTGAACCTAGTTGAATCTGCTTCAGCACAACTACAGACAATACAAAGGAATAGATTTAGCACTGAATATAAAGATCTCATTCTGACATGGTGGGAATATGTGTATAAAATTTGAATCTGGATAAAGTCCAAGTAGTAATACAGTCTAGAATCACACCTCAACTTCAAAGCACTTTCTTTTGTTGTATTCATAGAATGGATGAACGTGTCACAACCAAGACAACCCCAAAGAAAAGCACTTATGAACACAGGAATCATCAGTGGCTCTCTTTGAGGTGATCTGAGAGTGATTCCTGAAAAAATAGCTTCTCATACGTGCAGTTGCTCATCAGAGGCCAGAAAGACTACCCCAACAAGTAGCACTTACTGCATTCAGAAGTCAAGTCAGTGCCTCTGTTTGGGTAATGTTGGTGACCAACTCATACATGTCCCTAGACATGTTAAAATGATGTGAAAAGACTGTATCTGAATTTGTCCGATGAACAAACTCACAATCAAGACAACCCCAAAGAGAAGCACTTATGAAAACAAAAATCATCAGTGTCTTCATTTGAGGTGATCTGAACGTGACTCCAATAGCACACATCTTCACTTACAGCCTGTAGTATTTGTCATATGCAACCGTCCCAACAAGTAGCACTTACTGTAGTCAAAATACAAGTCAATGCTCAAGTTGGGCCAATAACTCAAACTCTCTGGTGAACAATCTTCTTTCCTCCTGAGGTTCTCTCTGAGATTACAGATGTTTCTTACTGGCATCTTATGTGTTGTTTCCTGTTAGCAATGGAAGGAATAGATTTAGCACTGAATATAAAGATCTCATTCTGACATGGTGGGAATATGTGTATAAAATTTGAATCTGGATAAAGTCCAAGTAGTAATACAGTCTAGAATCACACCTCAACTTCAAAGCACTTTCTTTTGTTGTATTTATAGAATGGATGAACTTGTCACAACCAAGACAACCCCAAAGAAAAGCACTTATGAACACAGGAATCATCAGTGGCTCTCTTTGAGGTGATCTGAGAGTGATTCCTGAAAAAATAGCTTCTCATACGTGCAGTTGCTCATCAGAGGCCAGAAAGACTACCCCAACAAGTAGCACTTACTGCATTCAGAAGTCAAGTCAGTGCCTCTGTTTGGGTAATGTTGGTGACCAACTCATACATGTCCCTAGTCATGTTAAAATGAAGTGAAAAGACTGTATCTGAATTTGTCCGATGAACAAACTCACAATCAAGACAACCCCAAAGAGAAGCACTTATGAAAACAAACATCATCAGTGTCTTCATTTGAGGTGATCTGAATGTGACTCCAATAGCACACATCTTCACTTACAGCCTGTAGTATTTGTCATATGCAACCGTCCCAACAAGTAGCACTTACTGTAGTCAAAATACAAGTCAATGCTCAAATTGAGCCAATAACTCAAACTCTGGTGTACAATCTTCTTTACTCCTGAGGTTCTCTCTGAGGTTACAGAAGTTTCTTCCTGGTAACTTCTGTGTTGTTTCCTGTTAGCAATGAGAGTGATGCACAGATTTGACCATTTTATATACATTGTGCCACTACTGAACTCAACTCCACCCTTATTTTCATGAAGTTTCAATGGTTGTAACGATGGTCGGTAAACAATCACATTCCTTGTACTTGTTGAATAGACAACCATCATCTTAATTTCATGCATGTTGTTAGCAGATGTTGAGTGGTCAATTAGACTGCAATGAGTTTGCCTGCCACCTGGTGGACCTATCTGCATCAGCACAAATGCAAAAAATACAAGGGAATAGATTTAGCACTCAATACCTACTTTAACAAAAATGAGGCCAAAAGGTCCAAAATATCATTCTGACATGGTGGGCATATGTGTATAAAATTTGAATCTGGAGTCCAAGTAGTAATACAGTCTAGAATCACACCCCAACTTCAAAGCACTTTCCTTTGTTTTATTCAAAGAATGTGGCTCAAGATGGAGTGTATCTCTTACTGAGGTTTCCAGTTCACACACAGAACACATATCTGAAGAAGCAGGGATCAATAAAACTACCCCAACAACAAGCACTTACTGCACTGAGAAACAAAGTCAGTGTTTGTTTTACGGTAATAATAATGACAGTCTAGACAGTGATTTCAATGGAGGAACTTGTCACAACCAAGACAACCCCAAAGAAAAGCACTTATGAACACAGGAATCATCAGTGGCTCTCTTTGAGGTGATCTGAGAGTGATTCCTGAAACAAATACCTTCTCATATGTGCAGTTGCCAATGTCAGTTGAAATTGCCCCAACAAGTAGCACTTACTGAATTCAACAGTCAAGTCAATGCTCATGTTAGGATACGACCAATAACTAAACAACAGTGGTCAAAACAGCATTTGTGAAAGAGTAACAACTGTTGTAGAATGGTTGTTTGGTGAAAAAAACGACCTGGACTGGAAGATAGGAAATCAGAGGCCAGAAAGATTACCCCAACAAGTAGCACTTACTGCATTCAGAAGTCAAGTCAATGCTCAAGTTGGGCCAATAACTCAAAATCTCTGGTGAACAATCTTCTTTCCTCCTGAGGTTCTCTCTGAGATTACAGATGTTTCTTACTGGCATCTTCTGTGTTGTTTCCTGTTAGCAATGATGGTGATGCACAGATTTGACCATTTTATATACAGAATACCACTACTGAACTCAACTCCACCCTCATTTTCATGAAGTTTCAATGGCCAGTAAACAATCACATTCTCTGTACATGATGAATAGACAACCATCATCTTAATTTCATGCATGTCGTTAGCAGATGTTGACTCGTCAAATAGACTGCAATGAGTTTGCTTGTCACATGTTGAACCTAGTTGAATCTGCTTCAGCACAACTACAGACAATACAAAGGAATAGATTTAGCACTGAATATAAAGATCTCATTCTGACATGGTGGGAATATGTGTATAAAATTTGAATCTGGATAAAGTCCAAGTAGTAATACAGTCTAGAATCACACCTCAACTTCAAAGCACTTTCTTTTGTTGTATTCATAGAATGGATGAACTTGTCACAACCAAGACAACCCCAAAGAAAAGCACTTATGAACACAGGAATCATCAGTGGCTCTCTTTGAGGTGATCTGAGAGTGATTCCTGAAAAAAATAGCTTCTCATACGTGCAGTTGCTCATCAGAGGCCAGAAAGACTACCCCAACAAGTAGCACTTACTGCATTCAGAAGTCAAGTCAGTGCCTCTGTTCGGGTAATGTTGGTGACCAACTCATACATGTCCCTAGTCATGTTAAAATGATGTGAAAAGACTGTATCTGAATTTGTCTGATGAACAAACTCACAATCAAGACAACCCCAAAGAGAAGCACTTATGGAAACAAGAATCATCAGTGTCTCCATTTGAGGTGATCTGAATGTGACTCCAATAGCACACATCTTCACTTACAGCCTGTAGTATTTGTCATATGCAACCGTCCCAACAAGTAGCACTTACTGTAGTCAAAATACAAGTCAATGCTCAAGTTGGGCCAATAACTCAAACTCTCTGGTGAACAATCTTCTTTACTCCTGAGGTTCTCTCTGAGATTACAGATGTTTCTTACTGGCATCTTCTGTGTTGTTTCCTGTTAGCAATGAGGGTGATGCACAGATTTGACCATTTTATATACAGAATACCACTACTGAACTCAACTCCACCCTTATTTTCATGAAGTTTCAATGGTCGAAACGATGGTCGGTAAACAATCACATTCCTTGTACTTGTTGAATAGACAACCATCATCTTAATTTCATGCATGTTGTTAGCAGATGTTGAGTGGTCAATTAGACTGCAATGAGTTTGCCTGCCACCTGGTGGACCTATCTGCATCAGCACAAATGCAAAAAATACAAGGGAATAGATTTAGCACTCAATACCTACTTTAACAAAAATGAGGCCAAAAGGTCCAAAATATCATTCTGACATGGTGGGCATATGTGTATAAAATTTGAATCTGGATCTGAAGTCCAAGTAGTAATACAGTCTAGAATCACACCCCAACTTCAAAGCACTTTCCTTTGTTTTATTCAAAGAATGTGGCTCAAGATGGAGTGTATCTCTTACTGAGGTTTCCAGTTCACACACAGAACACATCTAAAGAAGCAGGGATCAATAAAACTACCCCAACAACAAGCACTTACTGCACTGAGAAACAAAGTCAGTGTTTGTTTTAGGGTAATAATAATGACAGTCTAGACAGTGATTTCAATGGAGGAACTTGTCACAACCAAGACAACCCCAAAGAAAAGCACTTATGAACACAGGAATCATCAGTGGCTCTCTTTGAGGTGATCTGAGAGTGATTCCTGAAACAAATACCTTCTCATATGTGCAGTTGCCAATGTCAGTTGAAATTGCCCCAACAAGTAGCACTTACTGAATTCAACAGTCAAGTCAATGCTCATGTTAGGATAAGACCAATAACTAAACAACAGTTGTCAAAACAGCATTTGTGAAAGAGTAACAACTGTTGTAGAATGGTTGTTTGGTGAAAAAAACGACCTGGAATGGAAGATAGGAAATCAGAGGCCAGAAAAACTACCCCAACAAGTAGCACTTACTGCATTCAGAAGACAAGTCAGTGCCTCTGTTTGGGTAATGTTGGTGACCAACTCATACATGTCCCTAGCCATGTTGAAATGATGTGAAAAGACTGTATCTGAATTTGTCCGATGAACAAACTCACAATCAAGACAACCCCAAAGAGAAGCACTTATGAAAACAAAAATCATCAGTGTCTTCATTTGAGGTGATCTGAACGTGACTCCAATAGCACACATCTTCACTTACAGCCTGTAGTATTTGTCATATGCAACCGTCCCAACAAGTAGCACTTACTGTAGTCAAAATACAAGTCAATGCTCAAGTTGGGCCAATAACTCAAACTCTCTGGTGAACAATCTTCTTTCCTCCTGAGGTTCTCTCTGAGATTACAGATGTTTCTTACTGGCATCTTCTGTGTTGTTTCCTGTTAGCAATGAGGGTGATGCACAGATTTGACCATTTTATATACAGAATACCACTACTGAACTCAACTCCACCCTCATTTTCATGAAGTTTCAATGGCCAGTAAACAATCACATTCTCTGTACATGATGAATAGACAACCATCATCTTAATTTCATGCATGTCGTTAGCAGATCTTTACTCGTCAATTAGACTGCAATGAGTTTGCTTGTCACATGTTGAACCTAGTTGAATCTGCTTCAGCACAACTACAGACAATACAAAGGAATAGATTTAGCACTGAATATAAAGATCTCATTCTGACATGGTGGGAATATGTGTATAAAATTTGAATCTGGATAAAGTCCAAGTAGTAATACAGTCTAGAATCACACCTCAACTTCAAAGCACTTTCTTTTGTTGTATTCATAGAATGGATGAACGTGTCACAACCAAGACAACCCCAAAGAAAAGCACTTATGAACACAGGAATCATCAGTGGCTCTCTTTGAGGTGATCTGAGAGTGATTCCTGAAAAAATAGCTTCTCATACGTGCAGTTGCTCATCAGAGGCCAGAAAGACTACCCCAACAAGTAGCACTTACTGCATTCAGAAGTCAAGTCAGTGCCTCTGTTTGGGTAATGTTGGTGACCAACTCATACATGTCCCTAGTCATGTTAAAATGATGTGAAAAGACTGTATCTGAATTTGTCCGATGAACAAACTCACAATCAAGACAACCCCAAAGAGAAGCACTTATGAAAACAAAAATCATCAGTGTCTTCATTTGAGGTGATCTGAACGTGACTCCAATAGCACACATCTTCACTTACAGCCTGTAGTATTTGTCATATGCAACCGTCCCAACAAGTAGCACTTACTGTAGTCAAAATACAAGTCAATGCTCAAGTTGGGCCAATAACTCAAACTCTCTGGTGAACAATCTTCTTTCCTCCTGAGGTTCTCTCTGAGATTACAGATGTTTCTTACTGGCATCTTCTGTGTTGTTTCCTGTTAGCAATGAGGGTGATGCACAGATTTGACCATTTTATATACAGAATACCACTACTGAACTCAACTCCACCCTCATTTTCATGAAGTTTCAATGGCCAGTAAACAATCACATTCTCTGTACATGATGAATAGACAACCATCATCTTAATTTCATGCATGTCGTTAGCAGATCTTTACTCGTCAATTAGACTGCAATGAGTTTGCTTGTCACATGTTGAACCTAGTTGAATCTGCTTCAGCACAACTACAGACAATACAAAGGAATAGATTTAGCACTGAATATAAAGATCTCATTCTGACATGGTGGGAATATGTGTATAAAATTTGAATCTGGATAAAGTCCAAGTAGTAATACAGTCTAGAATCACACCTCAACTTCAAAGCACTTTCTTTTGTTGTATTCATAGAATGGATGAACGTGTCACAACCAAGACAACCCCAAAGAAAAGCACTTATGAACACAGGAATCATCAGTGGCTCTCTTTGAGGTGATCTGAGAGTGATTCCTGAAAAAATAGCTTCTCATACGTGCAGTTGCTCATCAGAGGCCAGAAAGACTACCCCAACAAGTAGCACTTACTGCATTCAGAAGTCAAGTCAGTGCCTCTGTTTGGGTAATGTTGGTGACCAACTCATACATGTCCCTAGTCATGTTAAAATGATGTGAAAAGACTGTATCTGAATTTGTCCGATGAACAAACTCACAATCAAGACAACCCCAAAGAGAAGCACTTATGAAAACAAAAATCATCAGTGTCTTCATTTGAGGTGATCTGAACGTGACTCCAATAGCACACATCTTCACTTACAGCCTGTAGTATTTGTCATATGCAACCGTCCCAACAAGTAGCACTTACTGTAGTCAAAATACAAGTCAATGCTCAAGTTGGGCCAATAACTCAAACTCTCTGGTGAACAATCTTCTTTCCTCCTGAGGTTCTCTCTGAGATTACAGATGTTTCTTACTGGCATCTTATGTGTTGTTTCCTGTTAGCAATGGAAGGACTAGATTTAGCACTGAATATAAAGATCTCATTCTGACATAGTGGGAATATGTGTATAAAATTTGAATCTGGATAAAGTCCAAGTAGTAATACAGTCTAGAATAACACCTCAACTTCAAAGCACTTTCTTTTGTTGTATTTATAGAATGGATGAACTTGTCACAACCAAGACAACCCCAAAGAAAAGCACTTATGAACACAGGAATCATCAGTGGCTCTCTTTGAGGTGATCTGAGAGTGATTCCTGAAAAAATAGCTTCTCATACGTGCAGTTGCTCATCAGAGGCCAGAAAGACTACCCCAACAAGTAGCACTTACTGCATTCAGAAGTCAAGTCAGTGCCTCTGTTTGGGTAATGTTGGTGACCAACTCATACATGTCCCTAGTCATGTTAAAATGAAGTGAAAAGACTGTATCTGAATTTGTCCGATGAACAAACTCACAATCAAGACAACCCCAAAGAAAAGCACTTATGAACACAGGAATCATCAGTGGCTCTCTTTGAGGTGATCTGAGAGTGATTCCTGAAAAAATAGCTTCTCATAAGTGCAGTTGCTCATCAGAGGCCAGAAACACTACCCCAACAAGTAGCACTTACTGCATTCAGAAGTCAAGTCAGTGCCTCTGTTTGGGTAATGTTGGTGACCAACTCATACATGTCCCTAGTCATGTTAAAATGATGTGAAAAGACTGTATCTGAATTTTTCCGATGAACAAACTCACAATCAAGACAACCCCAAAGAGAAGCACTTATGAAAACAAAAATCATCAGTGTCTTCATTTGAGGTGATCTGAACGTGACTCCAATAGCACACATCTTCACTTACAGCCTGTAGTATTTGTCATATGCAACCGTCCCAACAAGTAGCACTTACTGTAGTCAAAATACAAGTCAATGCTCAAGTTGGGCCAATAACTCAAACTCTCTGGTGAACAATCTTCTTTCCTCCTGAGGTTCTCTCTGAGATTACAGATGTTTCTTACTGGCATCTTCTGTGTTGTTTCCTGTTAGCAATGAGAGTGATGCACAGATTTGACCAATTTATATACAGAATACCACTACTGAACTCAACTCCACCCTCATTTTCATGAAGTTTCAATGGCCAGTAAACAATCACATTCTCTGTACATGATGAATAGACAACGATCATCTTAATTTCATGCATGTCGTTAGCAGATGTTGGCTCGTCAATTAGACTGCAATGAGTTTGCTTGTCACATGTTGAACCTAGTTGAATCTGCTTCAGCACAACTACAGACAATACAAAGGAATAGATTTAGCACTGAATATAAAGATCTCATTCTGACATGGTGGGAATATGTGTATAAAATTTGAATCTGGATAAAGTCCAAGTAGTAATACAGTCTAGAATCACACCTCAACTTCAAAGCACTTTCTTTTGTTGTATTCATAGAATGGATGAACTTGTCACAACCAAGACAACCCCAAAGAAAAGCACTTATGAACACAGGAATCATCAGTGGCTCTCTTTGAGGTGATCTGAGAGTGATTCCTGAAAAAATAGCTTCTCATACGTGCAGTTGCTCATCAGAGGCCAGAAAGACTACCCCAACAAGTAGCACTTACTGCATTCAGAAGTCAAGTCAGTGCCTCTGTTTGGGTAATGTTGGTGACCAACTCATACATGTCCCTAGCCATGTTGAAATGATGTGAAAAGACTGTATCTGAATTTGTCCGATGAACAAACTCACAATCAAGACAACCCCAAAGAGAAGCACTTATGAAAACAAAAATCATCAGTGTCTTCATTTGAGGTGATCTGAACGTGACTCCAATAGCACACATCTTCACTTACAGCCTGTAGTATTTGTCATATGCAACCGTCCCAACAAGTAGCACTTACTGTAGTCAAAATACAAGTCAATGCTCAAGTTGGGCCAATAACTCAAACTCTCTGGTGAACAATCTTCTTTACTCCTGAGGTTCTCTCTGAGGTTACAGAAGTTTATTCCTGGCAACTTCTGTGTTGTTTCCTGTTAGCAATGAGAGTGATGCACAGATTTGACCATTTTATATACATTGTGCCACTACTGAACTCAACTCCACCCTTATTTTCATGAAGTTTCAATGGTCGAAACGATGGTCGGTAAACAATCACATTCCTTGTACTTGTTGAATAGACAACCATCATCTTAATTTCATGCATGTTGTTAGCAGATGTTGAGTGGTCAATTAGACTGCAATGAGTTTGCCTGCCACCTGGTGGACCTATCTGCATCAGCACAAATGCAAAAAATACAAGGGAATAGATTTAGCACTCAATACCTACTTTAACAAAAATGAGGCCAAAAGGTACAAAATATCATTCGGACATGGTGGGCATATGTGTATAAAATTTGAATCTGGATCTGGAGTCCAAGTAGTAATACAGTCTAGAATCACACCCCAACTTCAAAGCACTTTCCTTTGTTTTATTCAAAGAATGTGGCTCAAGATGGAGTGTATCTCTTACTGAGGTTTCCAGTTCACACACAGAACACATATCTGAAGAAGCAGGGATCAATAAAACTACACCAACAACAAGCACTTACTGCACTGAGAAACAAAGTCAGTGTTTGTTTTAGGGTAATAATAATGACAGTCTAGACAGTGATTTCAATGGAGGAACGTGTCACAACCAAGACAACCCCAAAGAAAAGCACTTATGAACACAGGAATCATCAGTGGCTCTCTTTGAGGTGATCTGAGAGTGATTCCTGAAACAAATACCTTCTCATATGTGCAGTTGCCAATGTCAGTTGAAATTGCCCCAACAAGTAGCACTTACTGAATTCAACAGTCAAGTCAATGCTCATGTTAGGATACGACCAATAACTAAACAACAGTGGTCAAAACAGCATTTGTGAAAGAGTAACAACTGTTGTAGAATGGTTGTTTGGTGAAAAAAACGACCTGGAATGGAAGATAGGAAATCAGAGGCCAGAAAGACTACCCCAACAAGTAGCACTTACTGCATTCAGAAGTCAAGTCAGTGCCTCTGTTCGGGTAATGTTGGTGACCAACTCATACATGTCCCTAGCCATGTTAAAATGATGTGAAAAGACTGTATCTGAATTTGTCAGATGAACAAACTCACAATCAAGACAACCCCAAAGAGAAGCACTTATGAAAACAAAAATCATCAGTGTCTTCATTTGAGGTGATCTGAACGTGACTCCAATAGCACACATCTTCACTTACAGCCTGTAGTATTTGTCATATGCAACCGTCCCAACAAGTAGCACTTACTGTAGTCAAAATACAAGTCAATGCTCAAGTTGGGCCAATAACTCAAACTCTCTGGTGAACAATCTTCTTTCCTCCTGAGGTTCTCTCTGAGATTACAGATGTTTCTTACTGGCATCTTCTGTGTTGTTTCCTGTTAGCAATGAGAGTGATGCACAGATTTGACCATTTTATATACAGAATACCACTACTGAACTCAACTCCACCCTCATTTTCATGAAGTTTCAATGGCCAGTAAACAATCACATTCTCTGTACATGATGAATAGACAACCATCATCTTAATTTCATGCATGTCGTTAGCAGATGTTGACTCGTCAATTAGACTGCAATGAGTTTGCTTGTCACATGTTGAACCTAGTTGAATCTGCTTCAGCACAACTACAGACAATACAAAGGAATAGATTTAGCACTGAATATAAAGATCTCATTCTGACATGGTGGGAATATGTGTATAAAATTTGAATCTGGATAAAGTCCAAGTAGTAATACAGTCTAGAATCACACCTCAACTTCAAAGCACTTTCTTTTGTTGTATTCATAGAATGGATGAACTTGTCACAACCAAGACAACCCCAAAGAAAAGCACTTATGAACACAGGAATCATCAGTGGCTCTCTTTGAGGTGATCTGAGAGTGATTCCTGAAAAAAATAGCTTCTCATACGTGCAGTTGCTCATCAGAGGCCAGAAAGACTACCCCAACAAGTAGCACTTACTGCATTCAGAAGTCAAGTCAGTGCCTCTGTTCGGGTAATGTTGGTGACCAACTCATACATGTCCCTAGTCATGTTAAAATGACGTGAAAAGACTGTATCTGAATTTGTCTGATGAACAAACTCACAATCAAGACAACCCCAAAGAGAAGCACTTATGGAAACAAGAATCATCAGTGTCTCCATTTGAGGTGATCTGAATGTGACTCCAATAGCACACATCTTCACTTACAGCCTGTAGTATTTGTCATATGCAACCGTCCCAACAAGTAGCACTTACTGTAGTCAAAATACAAGTCAATGCTCAAGTTGGGCCAATAACTCAAAATCTCTGGTGAACAATCTTCTTTCCTCCTGAGGTTCTCTCTGAGATTACAGATGTTTCTTACTGGCATCTTCTGTGTTGTTTCCTGTTAGCAATGAGGGTGATGCACAGATTTGACCATTTTATATACAGAATACCACTACTGAACTCAACTCCACCCTTATTTTCATGAAGTTTCAATGGTCGAAACGATGGTCGGTAAACAATCACATTCCTTGTACTTGTTGAATAGACAACCATCATCTTAATTTCATGCATGTTGTTAGCAGATGTTGAGTGGTCAATTAGACTGCAATGAGTTTGCCTGCCACCTGGTGGACCTATCTGCATCAGCACAAATGCAAAAAATACAAGGGAATAGATTTAGCACTCAATACCTACTTTAACAAAAATGAGGCCAAAAGGTCCAAAATATCATTCTGACATGGTGGGCATATGTGTATAAAATTTGAATCTGGATCTGAAGTCCAAGTAGTAATACAGTCTAGAATCACACCCCAACTTCAAAGCACTTTCCTTTGTTTTATTCAAAGAATGTGGCTCAAGATGGAGTGTATCTCTTACTGAGGTTTCCAGTTCACACACAGAACACATCTAAAGAAGCAGGGATCAATAAAACTACCCCAACAACAAGCACTTACTGCACTGAGAAACAAAGTCAGTGTTTGTTTTAGGGTAATAATAATGACAGTCTAGACAGTGATTTCAATGGAGGAACTTGTCACAACCAAGACAACCCCAAAGAAAAGCACTTATGAACACAGGAATCATCAGTGGCTCTCTTTGAGGTGATCTGAGAGTGATTCCTGAAACAAATACCTTCTCATATGTGCAGTTGCCAATGTCAGTTGAAATTGCCCCAACAAGTAGCACTTACTGAATTCAACAGTCAAGTCAATGCTCATGTTAGGATACGACCAATAACTAAACAACAGTGGTCAAAACAGCATTTGTGAAAGAGTAACAACTGTTGTAGAATGGTTGTTTGGTGAAAAAAACGACCTGGAATGGAAGATAGGAAATCAGAGGCCAGAAAGATTACCCCAACAAGTAGCACTTACTGCATTCAGAAGTCAAGTCAATGCTCAAGTTGGGCCAATAACTCAAACTCTCTGGTGAACAATCTTCTTTCCTCCTGAGGTTCTCTCTGAGATTACAGATGTTTCTTACTGGCATCTTCTGTGTTGTTTCCTGTTAGCAATGATGGTGATGCACAGATTTGACCATTTTATATACAGAATACCACTACTGAACTCAACTCCACCCTCATATTCATGAAGTTTCAATGGCCAGTAAACAATCACATTCTCTGTACATGATGAATAGACAACCATCATCTTAATTTCATGCATGTCGTTAGCAGATGTTGACTCGTCAATTAGACTGCAATGAGTTTGCTTGTCACATGTTGAACCTAGTTGAATCTGCTTCAGCACAACTACAGACAATACAAAGGAATAGATTTAGCACTGAATATAAAGATCTCATTCTGACATGGTGGGAATATGTGTATAAAATTTGAATCTGGATAAATTCCAAGTAGTAATACAGTCTAGAATCACACCTCAACTTCAAAGCACTTTCTTTTGTTGTATTCATAGAATGGATGAACGTGTCACAACCAAGACAACCCCAAAGAAAAGCACTTATGAACACAGGAATCATCAGTGGCTCTCTTTGAGGTGATCTGAGAGTGATTCCTGAAAAAATAGCTTCTCATACGTGCAGTTGCTCATCAGAGGCCAGAAAGATTACCCCAACAAGTAGCACTTACTGCATTCAGAAGACAAGTCAGTGCCTCTGTTTGGGTAATGTTGGTGACCAACTCATACATGTCCCTAGTCATGTTAAAATGACGTGAAAAGACTGTATCTGAATTTGTCCGATGAACAAACTCACAATCAAGACAACCCCAAAGAGAAGCACTTATGAAAACAAAAATCATCAGTGTCTTCATTTGAGGTGATCTGAACGTGACTCCAATAGCACACATCTTCACTTACAGCCTGTAGTATTTGTCATATGCAACCGTCCCAACAAGTAGCACTTACTGTAGTCAAAATACAAGTCAATGCTCAAGTTGGGCCAATAACTCAAACTCTCTGGTGAACAATCTTCTTTCCTCCTGAGGTTCTCTCTGAGATTACAGATGTTTCTTACTGGCATCTTCTGTGTTGTTTCCTGTTAGCATTGAGAGTGATGCACAGATTTGACCATTTTATTTACAGAATACCACTACTGAACTCAACTCCACCCTTATTTTCATGAAGTTTCAATGGCCAGTAAACAATCACATTCTCTGTACATGATGAATAGACAACCATCATCTTAATTTCATGCATGTCGTTAGCAGATGTTGACTCGTCAATTAGACTGCAATGAGTTTGCTTGTCACATGTTGAACCTAGTTGAATCTGCTTCAGCACAACTACAGACAATACAAAGGAATAGATTTAGCACTGAATATAAAGATCTCATTCTGACATGGTGGGAATATGTGTATAAAATTTGAATCTGGATAAAGTCCAAGTAGTAATACAGTCTAGAATCACACCTCAACTTCAAAGCACTTTCTTTTGTTGTATTCATAGAATGGATGAACTTGTCACAACCAAGACAACCCCAAAGAAAAGCACTTATGAACACAGGAATCATCAGTGGCTCTCTTTGAGGTGATCTGAGAGTGATTCCTGAAAAAAATAGCTTCTCATACGTGCAGTTGCTCATCAGAGGCCAGAAAGACTACCCCAACAAGTAGCACTTACTGCATTCAGAAGACAAGTCAGTGCCTCTGTTCGGGTAATGTTGGTGACCAACTCATACATGTCCCTAGTCATGTTAAAATGATGTGAAAAGACTGTATCTGAATTTGTCTGATGAACAAACTCACAATCAAGACAACCCCAAAGAGAAGCACTTATGGAAACAAGAATCATCAGTGTCTCCATTTGAGGTGATCTGAATGTGACTCCAATAGCACACATCTTCACTTACAGCCTGTAGTATTTGTCATATGCAACCGTCCCAACAAGTAGCACTTACTGTAGTCAAAATACAAGTCAATGCTCAAGTTGGGCCAATAACTCAAACTCTCTGGTGAACAATCTTCTTTACTCCTGAGGTTCTCTCTGAGATTACAGATGTTTCTTACTGGCATCTTCTGTGTTGTTTCCTGTTAGCAATGAGGGTGATGCACAGATTTGACCATTTTATATACAGAATACCACTACTGAACTCAACTCCACCCTTATTTTCATGAAGTTTCAATGGTCGAAACGATGGTCGGTAAACAATCACATTCCTTGTACTTGTTGAATAGACAACCATCATCTTAATTTCATGCATGTTGTTAGCAGATGTTGAGTGGTCAATTAGACTGCAATGAGTTTGCCTGCCACCTGGTGGACCTATCTGCATCAGCACAAATGCAAAAAATACAAGGGAATAGATTTAGCACTCAATACCTACTTTAACAAAAATGAGGCCAAAAGGTCCAAAATATCATTCTGACATGGTGGGCATATGTGTATAAAATTTGAATCTGGATCTGAAGTCCAAGTAGTAATACAGTCTAGAATCACACCCCAACTTCAAAGCACTTTCCTTTGTTTTATTCAAAGAATGTGGCTCAAGATGGAGTGTATCTCTTACTGAGGTTTCCAGTTCACACACAGAACACATCTAAAGAAGCAGGGATCAATAAAACTACCCCAACAACAAGCACTTACTGCACTGAGAAACAAAGTCAGTGTTTGTTTTAGGGTAATAATAATGACAGTCTAGACAGTGATTTCAATGGAGGAACTTGTCACAACCAAGACAACCCCAAAGAAAAGCACTTATGAACACAGGAATCATCAGTGGCTCTCTTTGAGGTGATCTGAGAGTGATTCCTGAAACAAATACCTTCTCATATGTGCAGTTGCCAATGTCAGTTGAAATTGCCCCAACAAGTAGCACTTACTGAATTCAACAGTCAAGTCAATGCTCATGTTAGGATACGACCAATAACTAAACAACAGTGGTCAAAACAGCATTTGTGAAAGAGTAACAACTGTTGTAGAATGGTTGTTTGGTGAAAAAAACGACCTGGAATGGAAGATAGGAAATCAGAGGCCAGAAAGATTACCCCAACAAGTAGCACTTACTGCATTCAGAAGTCAAGTCAATGCTCAAGTTGGGCCAATAACTCAAACTCTCTGGTGAACAATCTTCTTTCCTCCTGAGGTTCTCTCTGAGATTACAGATGTTTCTTACTGGCATCTTCTGTGTTGTTTCCTGTTAGCAATGATGGTGATGCACAGATTTGACCATTTTATATACAGAATACCACTACTGAACTCAACTCCACCCTCATATTCATGAAGTTTCAATGGCCAGTAAACAATCACATTCTCTGTACATGATGAATAGACAACCATCATCTTAATTTCATGCATGTCGTTAGCAGATGTTGACTCGTCAATTAGACTGCAATGAGTTTGCTTGTCACATGTTGAACCTAGTTGAATCTGCTTCAGCACAACTACAGACAATACAAAGGAATAGATTTAGCACTGAATATAAAGATCTCATTCTGACATGGTGGGAATATGTGTATAAAATTTGAATCTGGATAAATTCCAAGTAGTAATACAGTCTAGAATCACACCTCAACTTCAAAGCACTTTCTTTTGTTGTATTCATAGAATGGATGAACGTGTCACAACCAAGACAACCCCAAAGAAAAGCACTTATGAACACAGGAATCATCAGTGGCTCTCTTTGAGGTGATCTGAGAGTGATTCCTGAAAAAATAGCTTCTCATACGTGCAGTTGCTCATCAGAGGCCAGAAAGATTACCCCAACAAGTAGCACTTACTGCATTCAGAAGACAAGTCAGTGCCTCTGTTTGGGTAATGTTGGTGACCAACTCATACATGTCCCTAGTCATGTTAAAATGACGTGAAAAGACTGTATCTGAATTTGTCCGATGAACAAACTCACAATCAAGACAACCCCAAAGAGAAGCACTTATGAAAACAAAAATCATCAGTGTCTTCATTTGAGGTGATCTGAACGTGACTCCAATAGCACACATCTTCACTTACAGCCTGTAGTATTTGTCATATGCAACCGTCCCAACAAGTAGCACTTACTGTAGTCAAAATACAAGTCAATGCTCAAGTTGGGCCAATAACTCAAACTCTCTGGTGAACAATCTTCTTTCCTCCTGAGGTTCTCTCTGAGATTACAGATGTTTCTTACTGGCATTTTCTGTGTTGTTTCCTGTTAGCATTGAGAGTGATGCACAGATTTGACCATTTTATTTACAGAATACCACTACTGAACTCAACTCCACCCTTATTTTCATGAAGTTTCAATGGCCAGTAAACAATCACATTCTCTGTACATGATGAATAGACAACCATCATCTTAATTTCATGCATGTCGTTAGCAGATGTTGACTCGTCAATTAGACTGCAATGAGTTTGCTTGTCACATGTTGAACCTAGTTGAATCTGCTTCAGCACAACTACAGACAATACAAAGGAATAGATTTAGCACTGAATATAAAGATCTCATTCTGACATGGTGGGAATATGTGTATAAAATTTGAATCTGGATAAAGTCCAAGTAGTAATACAGTCTAGAATCACACCTCAACTTCAAAGCACTTTCTTTTGTTGTATTCATAGAATGGATGAACTTGTCACAACCAAGACAACCCCAAAGAAAAGCACTTATGAACACAGGAATCATCAGTGGCTCTCTTTGAGGTGATCTGAGAGTGATTCCTGAAAAAAATAGCTTCTCATACGTGCAGTTGCTCATCAGAGGCCAGAAAGACTACCCCAACAAGTAGCACTTACTGCATTCAGAAGTCAAGTCAGTGCCTCTGTTCGGGTAATGTTGGTGACCAACTCATACATGTCCCTAGTCATGTTAAAATGACGTGAAATGACTGTATCTGAATTTGTCTGATGAACAAACTCACAATCAAGACAACCCCAAAGAGAAGCACTTATGGAAACAAGACTCATCAGTGTCTCCATTTGAGGTGATCTGAATGTGACTCCAATAGCACACATCTTCACTTACAGCCTGTAGTATTTGTCATATGCAACCGTCCCAACAAGTAGCACTTACTGTAGTCAAAATACAAGTCAATGCTCAAGTTGGGCCAATAACTCAACCTCTCTGGTGAACAATCTTCTTTACTCCTGAGGTTCTCTCTGAGATTACAGATGTTTCTTCCTGGCATCTTCTGTGTTGTTTCCTGTTAGCAATGAGGGTGATGCACAGATTTGACCATTTTATATACAGAATACCACTACTGAACTCAACTCCACCCTTATTTTCATGAAGTTTCAATGGTCGAAACGATGGTCGGTAAACAATCACATTCCTTGTACTTGTTGAATAGACAACCATCATCTTAATTTCATGCATGTTGTTAGCAGATGTTGAGTGGTCAATTAGACTGCAGTGAGTTTGCCTGCCACCTGGTGGACCTATCTGCATCAGCACAAATGCAAAAAATACAAGGGAATAGATTTAGCACTCAATACCTACTTTAACAAAAATGAGGCCAAAAGGTCCAAAATATCATTCTGACATGGTGGGCATATGTGTATAAAATTTGAATCTGGATCTGAAGTCCAAGTAGTAATACAGTCTAGAATCACACCCCAACTTCAAAGCACTTTCCTTTGTTTTATTCAAAGAATGTGGCTCAAGATGGAGTGTATCTCTTACTGAGGTTTCCAGTTCACACACAGAACACATATCTGAAGAAGCAGGGATCAATAAAACTACCCCAACAACAAGCACTTACTGCACTGAGAAACAAAGTCAGTGTTTGTTTTAGGGTAATAATAATGACAGTCTAGACAGTGATTTCAATGGAGGAACTTGTCACAACCAAGACAACCCCAAAGAAAAGCACTTATGAACACAGGAATCATCAGTGGCTCTCTTTGAGGTGATCTGAGAGTGATTCCTGAAACAAATACCTTCTCATATGTGCAGTTGCCAATGTCAGTTGAAATTGCCCCAACAAGTAGCACTTACTGAATTCAACAGTCAAGTCAATGCTCATGTTAGGATACGACCAATAACTAAACAACAGTGGTCAAAACAGCATTTGTGAAAGAGTAACAACTGTTGTAGAATGGTTGTTTGGTGAAAAAAACGACCTGGACTGGAAGATAGGAAATCAGAGGCCAGAAAGATTACCCCAACAAGTAGCACTTACTGCATTCAGAAGTCAAGTCAATGCTCAAGTTGGGCCAATAACTCAAAATCTCTGGTGAACAATCTTCTTTCCTCCTGAGGTTCTCTCTGAGATTACAGATGTTTCTTACTGGCATCTTCTGTGTTGTTTCCTGTTAGCAATGATGGTGATGCACAGATTTGACCATTTTATATACAGAATACCACTACTGAACTCAACTCCACCCTCATTTTCATGAAGTTTCAATGGCCAGTAAACAATCACATTCTCTGTACATGATGAATAGACAACCATCATCTTAATTTCATGCATGTCGTTAGCAGATGTTGACTCGTCAAATAGACTGCAATGAGTTTGCTTGTCACATGTTGAACCTAGTTGAATCTGCTTCAGCACAACTACAGACAATACAAAGGAATAGATATGGCACTGAATATAAAGATCTCATTCTGACATGGTGGGAATATGTGTATACAATTTGAATCTGGATAAAGTCCAAGTAGTAATACAGTCTAGAATCACACCTCAACTTCAAAGCACTTTCTTTTGTTGTATTCATAGAATGGATGAACTTGTCACAACCAAGACAACCCCAAAGAAAAGCACTTATGAACACAGGAATCATCAGTGGCTCTCTTTGAGGTGATCTGAGAGTGATTCCTGAAAAAAATAGCTTCTCATACGTGCAGTTGCTCATCAGAGGCCAGAAAGACTACCCCAACAAGTAGCACTTAATGCATTCAGAAGTCAAGTCAGTGCCTCTGTTCGGGTAATGTTGGTGACCAACTCATACATGTCCCTAGTCATGTTAAAATGACGTGAAAAGACTGTATCTGAATTTGTCCGATGAACAAACTCACAATCAAGACAACCCCAAAAAGAAGCACTTATGAAAACAAAAATCATCAGTGTCTTCATTTGAGGTGATCTGAACGTGACTCCAATAGCACACATCTTCACTTACAGCCTGTAGTATTTGTCATATGCAACCGTCCCAACAAGTAGCACTTACTGTAGTCAAAATACAAGTCAATGCTCAAGTTGGGCTAATAACTCAAACTCTCTGGTGAACAATCTTCTTTACTCCTGAGGTTCTCTCTGAGGTTACAGAAGTTTCTTCCTGCCAACTTCTGTGTTGTTTCCTGTTAGCAATGAGAGTGATGCACAGATTTGACCATTTTATATACATTGTGCCACTACTGAACTCAACTCCACCCTTATTTTCATGAAGTTTCAATAGTTGTAACGATGGTCGGTAAACAATCACATTCCTTGTACTTGTTGAATAGACAACCATCATCTTAATTTCATGCATGTTGTTAGCAGATGTTGAGTGGTCAATTAGACTGCAATGAGTTTGCCTGCCACCTGGTGGACCTATCTGCATCAGCACAAATGCAAAAAATACAAGGAATAGATTTAGCACTCAATACCTACTTTAACAAAAATGAGGCCAAAAGGTACAAAATATCATTCGGACATGGTGGGCATATGTGTATAAAATTTGAATCTGGATCTGGAGTCCAAGTAGTAATACAGTCTAGAATCACACCCCAACTTCAAAGCACTTTCCTTTGTTTTATTCAAAGAATGTGGCTCAAGATGGAGTGTATCTCTTACTGAGGTTTCCAGTTCACACACAGAACACATATCTGAAGAAGCAGGGATCAATAAAACTACACCAACAACAAGCACTTACTGCACTGAGAAACAAAGTCAGTGTTTGTTTTAGGGTAATAATAATGACAGTCTAGACAGTGATTTCAATGGAGGAACGTGTCACAACCAAGACAACCCCAAAGAAAAGCACTTATGAACACAGGAATCATCAGTGGCTCTCTTTGAGGTGATCTGAGAGTGATTCCTGAAACAAATACCTTCTCATATGTGCAGTTGCCAATGTCAGTTGAAATTGCCCCAACAAGTAGCACTTACTGAATTCAACAGTCAAGTCAATGCTCATGTTAGGATACGACCAATAACTAAACAACAGTGGTCAAAACAGCATTTGTGAAAGAGTAACAACTGTTGTAGAATGGTTGTTTGGTAAAAAAAAACGACCTGGAATGGAAGATAGGAAATCAGAGGCCAGAAAAACTACCCCAACAAGTAGCACTTACTGCATTCAGAAGACAAGTCAGTGCCTCTGTTTGGGTAATGTTGGTGACCAACTCATACATGTCCCTAGTCATGTTAAAATGACGTGAAAAGACTGTATCTGAATTTGTCCGATGAACAAACTCACAATCAAGACAACCCCAAAGAGAAGCACTTATGAAAACAAAAATCATCAGTGTCTTCATTTGAGGTGATCTGAACGTGACTCCAATAGCACACATCTTCACTTACAGCCTGTAGTATTTGTCATATGCAACCGTCCCAACAAGTAGCACTTACTGTAGTCAAAATACAAGTCAATGCTCAAGTTGGGCCAATAACTCAAACTCTCTGGTGAACAATCTTCTTTCCTCCTGAGGTTCTCTCTGAGATTACAGATGTTTCTTACTGGCATCTTCTGTGTTGTTTCCTGTTAGCATTGAGAGTGATGCACAGATTTGACCATTTTATTTACAGAATACCACTACTGAACTCAACTCCACCCTTATTTTCATGAAGTTTCAATGGCCAGTAAACAATCACATTCTCTGTACATGATGAATAGACAACCATCATCTTAATTTCATGCATGTCGTTAGCAGATGTTGACTCGTCAATTAGACTGCAATGAGTTTGCTTGTCACATGTTGAACCTAGTTGAATCTGCTTCAGCACAACTACAGACAATACAAAGGAATAGATTTAGCACTGAATATAAAGATCTCATTCTGACATGGTGGGAATATGTGTATAAAATTTGAATCTGGATAAAGTCCAAGTAGTAATACAGTCTAGAATCACACCTCAACTTCAAAGCACTTTCTTTTGTTGTATTCATAGAATGGATGAACTTGTCACAACCAAGACAACCCCAAAGAAAAGCACTTATGAACACAGGAATCATCAGTGGCTCTCTTTGAGGTGATCTGAGAGTGATTCCTGAAAAAATAGCTTCTCATACGTGCAGTTGCTCATCAGAGGCCAGAAAGACTACCCCAACAAGTAGCACTTACTGCATTCAGAAGTCAAGTCAGTGCCTCTGTTCGGGTAATGTTGGTGACCAACTCATACATGTCCCTAGTCATGTTAAAATGATGTGAAAAGACTGTATCTGAATTTGTCCGATGAACAAACTCACAATCAAGACAACCCCAAAGAGAAGCACTTATGAAAACAAAAATCATCAGTGTCTTCATTTGAGGTGATCTGAATGTGACTCCAATAGCACACATCTTCACTTACAGCCTGTAGTATTTGTCATATGCAACCGTCCCAACAAGTAGCACTTACTGTAGTCAAAATACAAGTCAATGCTCAAGTTGGGCCAATAACTCAAACTCTCTGGTGAACAATCTTCTTTACTCCTGAGGTTCTCTCTGAGATTACAGATGTTTCTTCCTGGCATCTTCTGTGTTGTTTCCTGTTAGCAATGAGGGTGATGCACAGATTTGACCATTTTATATACAGAATACCACTACTGAACTCAACTCCACCCTTATTTTCATGAAGTTTCAATAGTTGTAACGATGGTCGGTAAACAATCACATTCCTTGTACTTGTTGAATAGACAACCATCATCTTAATTTCATGCATGTTGTTAGCAGATGTTGAGTGGTCAATTAGACTGCAATGAGTTTGCCTGCCACCTGGTGGACCTATCTGCATCAGCACAAATGCAAAAAATACAAGGAATAGATTTAGCACTCAATACCTACTTTAACAAAAATGAGGCCAAAAGGTACAAAATATCATTCGGACATGGTGGGCATATGTGTATAAAATTTGAATCTGGATCTGGAGTCCAAGTAGTAATACAGTCTAGAATCACACCCCAACTTCAAAGCACTTTCCTTTGTTTTATTCAAAGAATGTGGCTCAAGATGGAGTGTATCTCTTACTGAGGTTTCCAGTTCACACACAGAACACATATCTGAAGAAGCAGGGATCAATAAAACTACACCAACAACAAGCACTTACTGCACTGAGAAACAAAGTCAGTGTTTGTTTTAGGGTAATAATAATGACAGTCTAGACAGTGATTTCAATGGAGGAACGTGTCACAACCAAGACAACCCCAAAGAAAAGCACTTATGAACACAGGAATCATCAGTGGCTCTCTTTGAGGTGATCTGAGAGTGATTCCTGAAACAAATACCTTCTCATATGTGCAGTTGCCAATGTCAGTTGAAATTGCCCCAACAAGTAGCACTTACTGAATTCAACAGTCAAGTCAATGCTCATGTTAGGATACGACCAATAACTAAACAACAGTGGTCAAAACAGCATTTGTGAAAGAGTAACAACTGTTGTAGAATGGTTGTTTGGTGAAAAAAAACGACCTGGAATGGAAGATAGGAAATCAGAGGCCAGAAAAACTACCCCAACAAGTAGCACTTACTGCATTCAGAAGTCAAGTCAGTGCCTCTGTTTGGGTAATGTTGGTGACCCTAGCCATGTTGAAATGATGTGAAAAGACTGTATCTGAGTTTGTCCGATGAACAAACTCACAATCAAGACAATGATGACAAAAAGTTGCCATACTATTGAGCCAATGATATATACACCCCAACTATATAGCACTTTCTTAATGTTGAAATCAGAAATTTGCTTAAGTTGAAGTGCGTGCCTCACTAAAATTTGTCTCTCAATAAATTCAATTCAAAACAATTTTTTTCCCCTGATGGCCAATTTAAAAGGCACGAGGAGCAAAATCATAAAAAAGGACCAACAGAATATTAACATAAAATCATATAAAGTGCTATAGTCTGTATTTTTAGTGACCATCACAGTCAAGGTGCTCTGTGCTTCATAGTAAAGTGCTGTGTGCATTCAGAAAAAAGACATTTCTTCTTCCATCTGCTCTGCAGAGATCTTTCAATTTTCAATAATTATTTAATATGTTGTTTTCAATATTTCATTCTTAGTGATGACTACTGATGATCTTTTTTTCTTCATAAGCGGTGCTTATAAGTGCTGCGGTGTTGTCTTGGTTGTGACAAGTTACTTTATTCAAATATCTCTGCAGAGCAGATAGAAGAAGAAATTACTCACAGATTTTAGGGAGAGAAACACTTATACTTAAGCAACTCTCTGATTACATTTCAAGACAGTAACTTATAGTTGGTGTGTCGTATTTGTCATTAGATCGGTTAAAAAAAGCTCCAGGAAGCCACTCTGCAAATAAAGCAGACTTCCTAAAATGAGCCGGGGTTTAGCTACTGCAGTATCTCCAGTAGATGGCGACAATGCACCTTTAACACGGTTTGACAACTTCGAATAAATGTAAAGAAGAAGAAGTGGAAGTTAAACGTGTATCAGCTGAGCTGGCTGATGTGAAAACCCCGTTTGACATTACACGATTTTAGAATATAACTATAGATTACGGGGATGGAGAATGACATTCTCGTTTCTCTTGAAGATTTAGGGTAAGTCGATTAACCTAATTAGTATACCGCCGTGTGAAGATATTTTGCAAATGCGTGCATTTCAACACTGACCAGCCTCGTCTCTGTTATTTCATCCAGCGCAATGCAATGGAGCGTGCTTTAGCTAACCGCTAACCTGCTGTTGCAGCTAGCTAACGTTGATCTGACAGCTGATGATTTTTACATAACCATGAAATGATGGCATCAGAGCTATCTACGTGCAAAGCAATCGACCTACAGACGAATTTCACATGTTGTCACAAGCTGTGTCAGCAGAGACTGCTCCCGTCATGATTCATATCAGGATCAGCTCTAACACATTCCTATCTGTTAACCAATTCCAGCCCCACTTTCTAAAAATACCTAACGTTATCTATGTATGTAATTATGTAGGAATTTGTTGTTATTATAAATATGCCCACATATCTAAGAATTGATCACAAATCAGGTCCTAAGCTAATTTCTGTGTGGCATTATTTAACAATTAAAAAAAAAAAGGCAGATTTTTAAATGTAGTTGTGTATGCTGTATGGGGAATGCTGGTGGAATTTGGCAACTATTCTCCAGTGTCGATGTTTGTTCTGCTAAACCAAACCTAATCACTGCCAAGCTGCACTGATAAGGAAAGCAAAGAGCTGTGACTCAGATTCTGTGTGTGTTAATTTGACCTGTGTGTGTCACTGTAGGTACCAAGGCCCGCTGTTGGAGGAAGGGTCTCTAGAGTCTGCGGTGAATGGAGGGGCAGCTTCACCTGAGTATACTAAGCTCTGTGCCTGGATCGTCTCAGAGCTTAGACTCTATTGCAAGCTGGAGGAGAATGTCCATGCCACTAACTGTAAGATGTATTCTGTCTCATTAAGCTGACACAAGATTAACACCACATGTTTCATCTAGAATTTTTAATTATTGATGACTACCATGACCAGGGGATTAAGAATAAATTATATTATCCAATGGCACATGCTATTGTTTGTGTTTATTGTCATGAAGAAGGGAATACCACAATTAACTCCATGCCAGCTAATCATTTTCAGGAATCAGACTGGAAGTGACATGTTGATAATATAGCCTGTACAGTAACTCTCAATAACCATGTGTTTGGAAGTGAATTTTGTTCGATTTCAAAGCTTTTCATTAATGTTAGATGGTAGACCATATCTACATTTTAACATGGTCCATTGCTTGTGTGACTGGACAACCACACACACACCTTAGCCCTCCAATGAGCCTATTGACCATAATTTCCACACAAAAAAGTGGGTGTAAAACCTCTGGTAATAAGTTTAAATGAATTTGGCTTAAAGGGTCTAACACAGAATTGGGTAATAATTTTTAGTGCTTAAGCTTTATAAACAGTCAAACCAAAACAGGTCAATGTTGACTCAGGAGGACAAAAGTTGCATGGTCAATGAGAAGACAGCAGGAGGGTAAGATGCCCTTTATAGAGACAAGAAAAGCACAAATATTGCATTGCTCCAAATAAATTTTCTAACCTGAAAAACAGCTTGGAGTAATCAATCTGACTTTCTGTGTATTTACGTGGCTAAACAGATACAAGTCACACAGCTACAGCACAATCAAAATAGAAATGATCCATGAATACAGTTTTCATCACTGAAGGTTTCTGTTTAAAGTCTAACACAACCAGCATAACTGGCTTTATTGCTTAAACTGATTATGTGTGACATCTAACCGGCCACCACCTAACCTCTAACCACTATCTAACCTTTTCTGTCTTGTGACATCATGTACTGTGTGTTTTGTCATTGTACACATCCCAGGTCCGAGCGAGGCGGAGGGCTTCCAGCTGGAGATGAGCGGCCTCCTGTCAGAACTTGCCTGTCCTTACCCTGCCCTAACCAGCGGAGACATCACCCAGAGGCTTCTTAACAGGAACGACTGCCTGCTGCTGCTCAGTATGAAAACAATACTTTGAAACACCGCTTATTTACAAGAGCAATATAACACTGAATCTTTTATGGAATGAAAGATTGTTGCAATTATTTGTGATCTAAAAGGTTAAAGTCTGTTTCACTTTTAGTGTACGGTTCCACACCCAGCTGTGATTATGGTATTGCACAGTCATACTGTATTCTGTTAGGCGTCATTCTACACAGGGTGTAAACATAGCATGTAGGAACCACTAGATGGCAGCAAAAGCAAGCGTATTCAGCCCGTGTGAGTGTGCACACCCACTCATATGTGTTATCATGGTAGATTAGACCACTGCTCAAGTTGTAGTTAAGTGAAGGGAGGCTGCCAAGCTAACAACCAGGCTAAGATGATTCTCATTATTCATCTGGCAGTTCTACTGTCAATCGTGTGACAAACTAATGGGTTTTACAGCATTTCCATGGTCTTTCTAAATATGTTGATATAATAGAATATATTGTCGTTTCATTAAAATCTGTTGACTGTTTAATTGCAACAGTCATTTTATAGTCATTCATGTGGTATCATTATTGTGTATAATGTACAATAGATTTACTTTGTACTATTTACTAGCCGATACTCACAATGTTACTTGGCTGCTTCTGAGGCTGAGCAGCATCTGGGTCCTGTTGCACGTTATTTTCTATTAGCACCTAATCACTGACTTCATATCCATTATGGGCTAAATGAGCAAGACATTTCCACAAGATTGACATGATACCTCAAGCCTGGAGTCCAGCAACACAGTCTCCTCATCTGCAGAAGTGCATCCTGCAGCTGCAGATGTGCCTTCCCCCTGCCCTACACCTAATTATAATAATTGTTTGCACTTAATTATATTTCCTGAGTAGCATGCACTTTTACTTGCCACATTTAAATCAAAGTGTTTAATTTAATTTAAATCAAAACTGTTGATTAGTGGGCTTGGACAGTAACTTCTTTAGTCCTTTAATTCTAATTTAGACAGTTCTAGTGGAGCACTGTTGTATTAATTGTACTTTTTTTTTTTTAGTATATTTTTTGGGCTTTTGCCTTTGATGTACAGGTTAGTAGAAAGAGACAGGAAAGCTGGAAACAGAGGGGGGGGGGTGACATGCAGGATAGGAGTGCTTGGTGCGGGATTTGAACCAGGGTCGCCTGCAGCGAGGACTGTAGCCTCAACACATTGGGCGAGTCCTCTACCCACTGAGCTATGCTTAACCCTTTAATTATACATTAAGTGCACTACTTAGGCATTGAGCCGGTCCACGATTGTCTGCCAGGCTTTCTCCCTTTCCTTGATTACAGTGCTTTGTGCTTGTGTTGCCTTTTTTCTTATAATTTCTTTAACCTCATCATGAAACTCCATCAGAAGCTGTTGTTCAGCGGCCGTGAAGAATAACACGCAACACCTTTCCATTTTCCAATCTGTGATTCTGTGATCGATGCCGTGGGTCTATTTGAGAATGCCGTGAACACGCACTTATCCCAACTATCTACACCTGGCTTGACATAGCCGCACCTTTTCATCCTGGCTCAGCAAACATGCAACCGAATAAGCCAAGATGCTCCGGTCAGACTAGATCAAGCTGCGCTTGCTCAATTATCCTGGATTTCTTTATTCTACTTTTGTGCAATACCCCTCTGGTTTCATACTAATCCACTGACCTACAGGTGGTGGTTACATATAAACATTTTAAACACATTAAGAAATGAATTAAAAGGAAGACTGCTGGCAAACAAACATGTTTGGAAACAATACAGGATTTAAAACATTTAAAAATCACAATTTTGTTTGGAAGAAAACTCCACAGGGCACTTTTGAATATGAAGTACTGCTCTGCCCAACCTCCACCTGAGCAGATATGTAATTAGTGATAACTGTGAACACCTGAGTTTGTTTGATCAGCTTGAAAGTAGAAAACATTTAAACACATAATAGTCTAATAGCAGGATCCATAGTATTATTAGTAACTCAAAACTGATTTAATTTTCAAACTATTTTGTAAATCAAAATGAAGTGAGAGGTTCCAGACTAAGTTGCATTTGTGAATTGGTCTGGCAATGCCAAGCTTAGTGGCTTTCCTCTATGCATAATCAAACACAGATGTATCTCATATATGGTATATGAACTCCATCTGTGTTTGCTTACGCATTAAATTACTGTTATCTTTTTTTGTTATTTTGCTTCTTCTGGTTGCGATGTTCAGTCCTAAGACAAATGTCTCTGCTATACTTTGTAATTTTTCTTTTGGTCTTTATTTACTGGTCTTATTGTTTACATCCTGTACACATCCTGTAATGGGAGAAGGAACTTAACCAAATCCAATGTGTATCTCAGCATTTCTGGTGTCTGAGTTGGAGGCAGCAAGGATGATCCTGGTCAACAAGCCTCAAAAGAAAGCCCAGGACTCAGGAAGCCCTGCGTTCCAGGAACTGAAGGGCATCTGCATGACGCTGGGCATGTCCAAACCTCCAGCCAATATCACCATGTTCCAGTTCTTCAGTGGAATTGAAAAGAAGGTGCGCACTCACAAGAAAAACCAAACAGTATCTTGGCAGACTAAACCTGTATTTCAAGCTGGCCAGTCCCTTTCAAAAGTTCCAAACCCCATACACCTTTTAAATTGTAGATTCAGTTGTGACTTTTCATACACCTTTTAAATTGTAGATTCAGTTGTGACTTTTTGTCGAAAATACATCTGCCTATTGTCCATTTTTCTTAGCTGAAAGAGGCCATGAGTAGAGTCCAACCAAATCACGTTGGAGAGCCTTTGATGAAGAAGCCCCTTGGACCTGTACACTTGGTAAATACTGAAAAATGACAAAGACTTAACATATCAGGGGAATACCACATAACTAAATGATTGTTTTCTTGTCCACGTTTTCTCATTTTGCCAGGAAAAAATCGAAGCTATAAACCAAGCTCTTGTAAATGAGTATGAAGTGAGAAGGAAGATGTTGTTGAAACGTCTGGATGTGACAGTGCAGTCTTTTGGTTGGTCTGACAGAGCAAAGGTATGTGGAAACTTGAATCTGAAAGCACAGGCAACAGGATACTTTTGTTTGCTTTAGCAATAGGGCTATCAGGTCTGGAGTTTAACAAAGAGTTGAAGTGAAAATGCTCAGAGGTATACACTGAAATCATGTAGGGAAATAAAAAAATAAGTGTTTCTGCTAATTTGACCACCCTTGAGTGCAGCTATACCAACTTCTGACATCTACATGTAGGGTTTTCCACCGCAGGAACTTCCCCACTGGACCAAGAACATTTTGAGGAACTGAGGAACTAAACTTGCATTTCAACCAGAGGACCAGGGACTTAATTTATTTCCTGTAAGATATGCCCAGGTGCTAAAAAAAAGTCCCTGGTTGGGGAACTGGTGGGAATCCCTAGGAACACCATGATTTGATACGATGCAATGATAAAACGATCATTGATGCATCAAATTTTTTGATTTTTACACGATTTATTGGTTCTCAGTCCACTGAAATACAATATGACACATAACTAGCAGATAAGATAGTCTGCAGCTTTTTTATTTTAAAAAGTTAATAAATTAATTCATTTGAAAGCATCTTACAGTCTCCTGCCTGTTTAAGAATAACAAAATGAGGGGGAGGGAGGGTGCTCTAATGTGTTATTTTAATTTTAATTTTAATGTCATGTCTCCAGCAGTAAAGAGCAGCCTCTCTGCTGCACTGTTAGCCAGGCCTGGACTGGGACAAAAATTTGGCCTTGGACTTTTTGGTCCAGACTGGCCCACTACAATCCGTGTGCAGAGACTTTCTGATTTTTTTTTTTTTTTGCTCTTAGCAGCGTCGATCGCGAGAGCTTTTCCTTTCTTTTCTCTCTGTTTTTCAGCTCCGCCTTTTCATTTTTTACCCGCATTCTCCATTTTGTAATCCTCGCTTTGTTTTTCGTGTGCTGGTGTGTTGTTGTTTCTCTCACTCTCTCTCTCATTATGACTGCTTGCTTGTCGTTAAAGGTGATTGGACGAGGGGGGTCTAGAACATGTGTGGGTGGGCCTCTGTATCATAGGGCCATTGGGCCAGGTATTCTTTAGACAGACAAGCCAATGGGCCTCTGCTGTGTCTCCAGGCTGCAGCGGAGCTCTGTTGGCCGGTGCATGTCTCTGCCCCTGGGCCGGGAGAGTTACCATGGCAAGGCACAGCAATAAATAAACAAACAAATACAAAATTATTGATCGGCCCACCGGGAAAAATCCCGGTACTCCCAATGGCCAATCCACCCCTGCTGTTAGCTCTGGTAAAAGTTGTCACTGTCCAACACACAGAGCAAGCGCAGGGTTTTTGAGGTGTAACAGACTGTGCATGAGTTATATGCTTCTCTTCAGAGTTAGTCTAAATTGTTAAAAGCTGCAGTGTGTTTGTATGTGTTGGTCAGCCGCTCTCATATGTTACTGATTCTCCCCTTTTCTTTCCATCAACATCACATTATTAACTAATATTTAGAAAAATTCATTTTGACTTTTGCAAATCACAAATGCAGAATCATACACATCTGCATCGCAATGCATCTTTAAAAAAAAACAAAAAAAACTCCCACACTCCTTATCTGGGGTGGTACTTTGTAAACTCTCAGGCAGTTTACAGGCAGAGTTTTTGTCCATCGCTGATTGGTCAAACATTCCTGTGTACTTCTGTTTTTGTCCTTTTTTATTCATTCATTACTCATTCATCTCACACATCAGAGTCCCACAACAGTAAACAAATACTGTTGTTGTTTCCTCACATGTTAATACTGTTTCAAACAATGCTGTCTTTGATTTAATTTGCATAATCTACATGGCTTTCTATTAGCTCCCAGTTTAGTTCCTCTGGTTTTCCTGGAACTTCGAAAAGGCATTAGTGTCAACACTTCAGAGTTCTACTACTTGATTCACCTCTCAGGCCTCTTAGTATCCAGGAACAATTGTTCTTATTCAAGTTCATGTCAAGCATGATTTGAAGTACAGTGCATTGTAGCAGAGCTCCTGTATGCCTGTAATAGAAACTATTTTTCATTGTTGCTCAAAATACTGTGTTTTGGCCTACTTTTCTCCACATTTGTCAGTAAATGGGATTCCTTTTTTGTTTGTCTTTCTACAGACACAGGCTGAAAAGTTGGCCAAGGTTTACCAGCCCCTGCGCTCCGCCCTCGGCACCAAAAGCGTGATCTCTGTTGCCCACCTCCTTGCTGCTCGACAAGACTTCTCCAAGATCCTACGCACAAGCAGTGGCAAGATAAGAGAGAAGACTGCTTGTGCCATTAATAAGGTGAGTTAATCACAATGCAATCACAAACATTTTTTTTCTATTTCATGTTAATTATAGAACTTGATATGCTATTTTATCCATACTTTTGAGACTGGTCAGTGGAGTCTAAACAAAGCTATTTGATGTGGAAAACTACAAATTTGAAGCAGAGTTTTGAAGTATGCATATAGAGTATACATATATACATCTTTAAAAAATTAAGAAATCTATAGTCATGTTTTAGAAAGGGCTCAGTAGTTTCTTAAAACAGCTGGGCACTGTGGTTTTTAGCAAACATTACTTAAACAGGAGGAAATAGTGCATGTGTTGAGGTGTAGATATTACCACCAGACTGATCTTTGAAAGCCAGGCATGTCCAAACTATTCCATAAAGGGTTGTGTGTTTGCAGGTTTTTGTTCCAACCAATCCAAGAGCACACAATTCGACCAATCAACTGTTTGAAGAGATCAGCTGATTAAATGAGTCAAGCCTGGTGTGCGCCTGATTGGTTGGAATGAAAACATGCAGCCTCATTGGAATAGTTTGGACACCACTGTTGTAATGGTTTGGCTATGCTGGGATTTACTGGGCCAAGTAGAATAGAATAGAACTTTATTGTCCACTATGATGGAAAATTGTCTTAGGCTCACCAATTACAGACATACAGTAGACAGAAATTACATAAGATCCATAATCATTCATAAAATAAATAAAATAAACATACAAGTGCATATCAGTTCTTGTGTGCGTATTTCGTATTGATCATTTGGAAGTGTTTAAAATATGAATTGCACTTGGGATAAAAGACTTATAAATATTCCAAGTTGCCAAAGGAACTCTGTGGCACCTCCCCAGATCTCAAAATCTCAAATTGGCCAGAGCGAGGATGAGAGCTGTTAGTGACAATGCTCCTCGCTTTCTTCCTCATCCTCTCAGTGAACAATTGGTTCAAAGAGGTTTTGAGGTGAACCAACTATATTACTGGTCAAGACTACTATCTTAGAGGCTCAAGTACATCAGCCCAGTTTTTTAAGATAGTGGTCATTTGGTCGTACAAAGCAGTGAATATTCGTACTATTTGGTTTCGTACGAAGCATTCAGAAAGTTCAGGATGTACTTTACAAGTACCTTCATACTTTCAAGCACTATGCTATGTACTCCTTCAGCTGTCCAACGACAAATAGAAAAACTTTTTCAGCAGAAACACCAGCATCTGTTCAAAGTTACCATTTGTCTGACATTTATACTGACAGAAAAAACTCATACAAGCAAGGTAAAAAAAAAAAAAAAAAAGATGCCATAGTTGTCCACTTTACCTTGAGCCATGTTGCTGTAACGCATGTCCCTTTCTCAGGTTCTGATGGGCCGAGTGCCAGACAGAGGAGGTCGACCCTGTGAGATCGAGCCTCCTCCTCCAGAGATGCCTTCCTGGCAGAAGCGTCAAGACGCACCCCAAGGCGGAGGACACTACGGCGGGGGTGGTCATGGAGGAGGCAGGGGGGGTTACGATCACTACTCCCAAGGTGGCCGTGGAGGCTATGAGAGGGGAGGAGGTGGACACGGAGAAAGGGGCAGTAGAGGAGGAGGAGGCGGCAGAGGGGGGAAGGTGCAGGGTGGCTGGGGAGGGGATGGAGGCGGTGGAGGGAGAGGTGGTTACAACCACTATCAAGACGCAGGAGGTCATCAGGGGGGAGGAGGGAGAGGAGGTTACGGAGGAGGAGGCGGGGGGAACAACCAAGGCTTCCAAGACTCAGGCTATCACCATGGAGGAGGTGGAGGAGGCGGTTACAAAGACAGTTACCACCAAGATGGAGGCTGGCATCAGGAGAGAGGTGGGGGTCGAGGAGGTCGGGGGGGCAGGGGAAGAGGAGGCCGAGGAGGAGGAGGAGGAGGAGGACAAGGGCAAGGGGGAGGTTGGGGAGGGAGAGGGGGCCAGAATTTTAACCAAGGAGGACAGTTTGAACAGTTCTTCCAACATGGCGGCCAGCACTACAACCAAGCAGGCTTTAATCAAGGCCGACACTACACTAGTTGAAGACATGAGGGGCATTGCAGCAGAGTCCACTCCAAGATCGACTACTTACCATCTGTCAACAAATCTGAAATGCCTTATTTTGTTATAGAATCCTGAATTTTCAGCATGGTTAAAAATTGGCAAAGGTCACTAGTCACATACATACAGATACTGTTCTACACTCTACAGGCTGTTTTTGGAGTTATTGCTTTCCTACTAGAGGGCAATCCTTTGTTTTTCCATACTAGCGTGTTAAGTTTTTTTTCTGCCTCCTCAGTATGCCAACAGCTCTCTGCTATAAAAATACAGTAGTTGATTAACTGGACTCTGTTGTTTTGACCCCATCTTGACACTTTAGCCTTATATTGGACATTTTTTTGAAAGTCAGCCAAGAGTCCTGAGATTTCATTGTTGGTACACCGATTGGGTATCTGAAATTAGAAGTGGACACCATTATTAAGCATAGGATTCTTTGTGATCCATTATAGTTTCATTCAATTTGACGATTACTTGAAAATGGCTTCATCTTTGCAGTCTTCATTTTGTTTCAGTAGATTTGACTGGAGTCTCCTTTGTTACTTATTTAAAAAGATGTCATCTTGTTCTGCTCATGAAAGATTGTGTGCATACAAATATGGATGTTGGATTGCATGAATGTGTGACTGAGCAATAAAATCTGAAATGAGGATGTTGGGGTTTTTTTCATTCACAGTGTTCTGATTATCAAAGTCTGGAATTATAAAATGTATGATTGGGCAAAATTAGGTGTTTGCAGAGAGCTCATTTAAATCTGCACTGTACAAAAGATGCATAATACACAGGTTAATACAAAAAACCCTAAACAGACATTTATTAATAAATATACGTAAATTAAAACTATCATCTCTTGCTAGTATATGTACAGTATTATTGACTTCTCGATTAACCAAATGATATACTGTTGGAAAAGAAGCATTTATTCAAATGTTAAATATAACTACATGTTAATATTCTACAGCATTTAGTTAATGCGTATGTCACCCAGCAGTGGTGGAAGGTAACTAAATACATTTGCTCAAGGACTGTACTTAAGTATATTTTTAGGGTAACAGAACTTGAGTCCAGGTTTTTTGAGCATGGGATGGGGGTGACAGCAACCAGTTTGAGTGTTTGGCATTCATTGATACCAGCAATATTGCAGTACTGTGCAAGGTAAAGAAAAAGGAAACGTCTGTAAATCCTCTCAGTGGCAATATGGCTATTGCAGTTAATTTGCTATTACTACCTTATTGCTTTGAGACACTCAGCAATACTGATGTTTCTTAAAAATGAGGATGGTATGTTAGCTTAACAACAATAACAACAACAACTCAATCATGCATGCCAGACATGTCAGCTTTTCTGTTGCCGCGGTAACGACGTCACATGGCAAAACGTAACAAAGCCACTGTCTTCGTGGATGTATTGTGCAGTGTGTGGTTCTGAGTGAAGCAGTGGCCAATGTGGCACCTTTCCTAATCTCATAATTACGAGATCTTTTTTCATATCTTCTTTCATAATTACGAGATAAGGTGTCCATTTTTAATCCAGTGAACGCAATGCACTTAGGGCAGAACTGCTATGTTGACTTTTTTTTTTTTTTTTCATGAAGCTGGGTATGAATTAGCAACATGGGCCTGGGACCTGTCCCTTGGATGAGCCTTTATTTTGAATGCGTGGGTTTGATTCTTGTCCATTATATTTTATATAATTTATTCTACACACATTGGGTTAGTGCTGCAGATAATATGCAGGCAGCGGTATGTAACATAATGTATATTTGGCCGAGCACTTTACAGCCATGAGAAAACTGAGCTAGACTTTTATTTTGGAATTTAGAACTACCGGATGTTTATCAACGTCACTGTTGGGTTTTTGCCGACTTGTGCAGCAGCTAACGCAGACACGTTATTATGTGAAACATTGGTACATTCACTTGAACCCTGTTATTTTAATTTGGTTTATTCACTCAGTTATTCCTTGGTTAACGTTCCTCGCGGAACACGAGCATGTACCGGCCCGGTAAACCTCCACACGGACCGCCGCCGTTCGGGCCTCCTGCTCCCCATGGGCCTCCTTTCAGACTTGGGGGGGCCTGTGGTGTCCCTCTACCTGGACACTTGCCCCCACCTGGACCTTGCGGACCTTTTTCGGCTTCAGCACCGGATAGCCATTTCTTCCACAACAGGCCACCAAGACATTTCATCCGTGTAAGTTGAGCATAAGTTGTAAATTGATAAAGTTAGCCTAGCTCGGTACATTGCCTGATGTATCGTGTTGATGCTAACAGAGCAAACGGGCTTCTCCGTGAGAAGTAGCAAGTTTAGTGACAATGAGAATCAAAATAAAATATGGCACTTAAGATTTGTTGATGCATGGTAAGTAGTCAGTCTTTGACATAATGATGTTAGATTTTTTTTTCCAAATGAGCTTTATTTATCACTCACTTACCAAACATACTCAGTAACAGTGCAGTAAACATAGAAACAAAAGGACAAACATTACATTAATAATGAATGATACAACAATAAAAATATGCCAGGGGTCACGAGTAAAGAAAAATTAAATTGAATTAAAAATATTGAAGTGGGAACACAGTCTCATAGTTTTGATAGCTTTCTATTGGAGATATTAACTTTAAATACAATTCCAGTTCTTTCATAAAAACACAGAAAAGAGGTTTCACTTTGGCAAATTTACATTTTTGGATGTAAAACTTTGCAAGAATTATAATAAGATTGATTAAATTATATTCTTTTTCAACTGAAATGTCATTCTTTAAAAAAACAAAAAGCACATTTTGCAAGAGGACCTTAAAGTCACAGAAGATATTATTTAAGATAAATCTACAAATATCTTGCCACAGTTTACGGGTATATTTACATTTCCAGAACAGATGGATGATATTCTCAGTATGGGAGTCACAGAAGGCACAATTTAGATCTAGATAATCATATTTGAATTTAATTTAAAAAAGGATTTAACCGGGTAACATAGATGAATAATTTTAAATGAGACTTCTTTCACCTTATTAACCACAAATAATTTTTGAGGCAGGGACCAGAAGTTATTTACACGATTATTCCAGTAAGATATTCCAGGTAAAACAGAAACAATATTACATTGGAAAAGAGCACGGATCTTACAGCCAGATGGGTTGAAGCATACTTTACCAACTGGTGAGTCAATCTGTTACATCAGTAAAAGGAACATCAAGCACAGACACAGACATATTACTCTTGAATAACATGAATACACCAGATGGAATAGCATCAAAGACTATAGCATAATGTTTAGGAGTTACAGGTATCCTATAGTGTTGAAGAAATTCCTGATAAGAAAATAAACACCATCGCTGTTGAATAGTTGTCTTACCCAAATAATATTACTGTTAAACCATTCCCAAAGAATATCGACCTGTTCTTGTAGAGTATATCTTTGTTATTCCATATAGAGTAATGGTGCAGTGAAAAATTGTGTTTGTATATCATTGACCATGCAAACAAGACTTGTTTATGGAAGTTAGAAAGGCAAACAGGATTTTTTTTCTATGTTATAATTACACACTAGAAGAAATTTTAAACCTAATAATGTTAGATACCTAAGTTAGCCTTAGGCACTTTTACGCCTCATAACATGAGTTGGTAAACACCTACTTCATATTAATTAGGGTATTTTATCAATTCTTATGTATCTTTCTACAATTTCGATGTAGAGCAATGTGTAAACAGATAATTTGGCCCAAAACCTGAACATTTTAGTTAAATTTTTTATTTTTTTATTATTATTATTATTTTTTTTTTAGAAATTCTTCATATCTCATGTGGATGAATTGTTTTTTAATTTGAAAAGGGGTTTTAGAAAAGTCTCATGTTCAAAAAGGTAGTGTAATATATGAATAAAATAGTAAATAAATGTATAAAACATGTCTGAAATGAAATAATGTCAAAATTAAAAAAACCCACAGAGCTTAGATACTTGTGCTCTTGCTGGCTGTGGTGGAGGCACTCCTGAAGATGACTGTGACGTAATACGTAACCAGAAAATTGAAGTTTAGGACTGTCATTATGGCTCTGTTCATTCAAAAGGAAATAGTCTTTTTTTTTTTTTTACGTATTTCGAAGCAGCATTTAGCCAGGTCTTTGCAAACAAATAACACAGGAAGTAGCGGAGAAACTGTGACTGGGTGAGAGGCAGTGGTATGTGTCAGTTGATTAGTATCAAAAGACAGACACACAAATCCGCCAGTCACGCACTGAGAGATCCATGTAAGCTGTCTTCTCAGTCTGTTATCTCTGCCTGTGAGTCTTGTACAATCTCATGAGATGTATGGATTGACAGGGGAGTGTTAACAGATTCAAGAAATAATGGAACCATATCTCTGTGCTGTGTTATGGCAAAGACATTAATAGAAATATTGCGAATGACACACCTCCATGTCAGCAGTCCCCAGTGAGAAGAAAATTCTCTAGGTCAGCAGCTCCAGAGTGTCCTGCCAGCCACATGTAGCATCTTGCGTGCTCAGTTCTCACTTGTGGGGCTCCACGGAGCCTGGTGCAGCTAGCATCCAGTATCAGGCTAACCTGGCATTAAGCACTCATGTCAGCTGGGTTGAGCTGAATATGGATCAGTGCTGATGCTCGGTAGTTAAAAACACACCAGTATAAATACTTTGTTTTGGTTATATGTATAACCAGGGCGGGACGCAGCTCATCCACACACACATATGGCGCTTTTCCGATTATTCCGTTATAGCCCTACTCGGCTCAACTCGACTCTATTTGGTTTGGTACCAGGTACACCGTTTTCCATTACTTCATAGTATTTCCTCAACATGGGCAGGGTCGTCATAGCCCGGCTGCACCCCATCGAAGGACCACGGTGTAGTTTTGTGCATAGGGGCCATGTTAACTCACGTGGAACTCGCTCTAACTATTGTTACCGGTGTTTAAAAATGATGGGTTTTGATCGTGGGTACAATCGGCCAAAATGAGTTTCCTCCGTAGGCTGGCTGGGCTCTCCCTTAGAGATAGGGTGAGAAGCTCGGTCATCCGGGAGGAGCTCGGAGTCGACCCGCTGCTCCTCCGTGTTGAGAGGAGCCAGATGAGGAGGCTTGGCATCTAGTTAGGATGCCTCCCGGACGCCTCCCTGGTGAGGTGTTCAGGGCCCGTCCCACCGGTAGGAGACCCAGGATACGCTGGAGAGACTATGTCTCTCGGCTGGCCTGGGAACGCCTTGGGATCCCCTGGTAAGAGCTGGACGAAGTGGCTGGGGAGAGGGAAGTCTGGGTTTCCCTGCTTTGGCTGCTGCCCTCGCGACCCGACCCAGGCAAGAAGATGGATGGATGGATGGGTTTTGATTCTTGTGTGGCACTCATGACTCTTCCAGTGACAACACTCTCAGACCAATCAGTGGCAGGCAGTCTGTTGACATCACATTTTAGTATCGGCTCGGCTCGCTTGGAACCTCGCCATATCAGGTACTAAAAAAGTACCAGGTACTATCCCTAATGGAAAAGCAAAAAAGACGAGTCAAGTCGAGCCAAGTAGTGCTAGAACTGTATAATGGAAAAGCCCCAATAGTGAACCAGGTGAAGTGAAAGATAAAGGTTTATTTTACACAACCACAAAACGGTAGTTAAGCTAATAGGGAATTGTTGTGAACTAGCTTAAATAAAAGCTGTCTGTATGTAGCTTTAACTGTTTATCTTAGTTTGTGACATATCTTAAAATCCAGCCTCATTCTTTCTTAACGTACTGATTTTTACTTTCAGAAATATTATTAATTGATATTTTACGTTATTTTCCAGTGAGATATGTGTGTATATGAGTGTCTTTGATGTTGTTAACATTCCTGTTGCTGCTGTAGAAACAATATGTAAATATATATTCTGAACTATTCTGAATGTATTCTTTTTTTAATTATTTAAAAAAAAAAACAACAGGTCTTTAGTAATGAAAAATAATTGTTAAGAGCATCGATAGATACCCAGACCGATAAGAGTAGTAGCATCGATAAAATCATAACAATACCCATTCCTAGTTATACTATGCTTTACTGGGTATAGACCACTTATGATGACCGAAGGCACACAAGTGTAGTACACTCATCAAGTGTGTCCACTGAATTTTACGTACTACAAAGTCTGAGCAAGCTGTTTGCAGTGGCAACACAACTTTCCCATTTTCATGAAAATCATCTGACAACAATCATTTCAGTTCGCTACAGCATGTTGGAATTTGTCAGTGCACTATGGATCTGCGACTTCCCTTGACATGCATTTTACATCACAACGGGTAAGTCAGATGAAACAATATGTTTTCCTGTGATAGAAAGATATCAGCCTAGGATGTTTGTCAGCCTTGTCAGTATTGCATTGCCACCACATAGTATATACTGAAGGTAAGGTACTAAAAGAGAAGCTGGTTTAAGATTGTTTTAATTGTACAGACTGAGGTTAGGTTGTTAGGTTATTATTTGACGCATTTTAAGTGGTTTAGTTTCCATCTTGTGTATTTTACTTTGTAGTAATTATTAAATGGGAATACATATTTTTATTAAACTATTATCTTATCAATAAAGTTTAACAGGTATTGTCCTATACATTTTTGCCCATATTTTACAGTGAAAAATATAAAAGGAGAGAGGATCAGCAGAGCAATTGGACCATGCAGAAAGGTGTATGCAGCATTCTTCCATAGCTGCAAAATAAAACATGGAACTACAACTGATGACTTGGATTTTACCTCATTTCTACATCGCTTTAGATGAAAGTGTCTGCCAAATGAAGAAATGCAATAAATGTTCATCTCCAAAAGGAAACGTTTACTTCACCTTTAACAATGTCAACTTATATATTCTTTCATTTGTATTTATTTCACAAGGCTCCTTGTATTGATCCAATTTACTTTGATTGATTTACTGTGCCTTGTGTATGCATGAGCAGAGCTGCACTTAATGCACATTCTTAAGTACAAATTGATAATACCCAAACTTTGCTTGGAAATGATCAGACACCCAGTTTACATAGATGTCTGTCCATATGCAGTGTATGTTTAAGCATATTGTATGTGACTTGAAGCCTGTTGTTCATCATTTAACTCATTTCAAGCAGTTACATGTGGAGGATCCAGAATGGATCATGAAGACCAAAAGTACTTGTGGAAATCAAAAAAAGCTGTGAAGAAAAGAGAACATCATTATTTTCAAAGAAGCCTTAAAAAACAGTTTAAGCTGTTTTGTTATTCAGACACATTTGATTTGTGGTGGCTAATCTATTTTATTTAACCACAGTTTAAAATGAGTGACACACTTATTCCTTTTTAAAGTTAGCACAAGATCAACAAAGGAAATGGTTGTGGATTTAAAATGTAGGTGCAATATCAGTATAGCTTTACAAAAGCTAAAGGTGTCAACCCACCCATTTCCTCTTTTAATTTTAGCCATATTATTGTCATGACTGTAAAGGCCCAGTCACACCAGATAACTGCACAGCAAAATGTCAGTCAAAATAGCTCCTATAAAATTTTGGAGTTGGGCTCTTTTCTCCCCCAAGGTCTGCGCTATTGGGACGACTTGATATTGATCATTGTTGCAGATTGCTTGACTTAAAACTTGATGCACAACATTTGCGCAGATTTACTATATCACTGTGAGCGAATCCGCCTGTCAGTGATTCCACTGGAATCAATTGATTCAGTGTGGAATAATTCTGTTTTAAATGCTGGTGTGACTGGGCCTTAAGGATGCCTATGTTGGTCACTCAGTAAATCCTTCTATCGAGACTCAAATGTGTACTGAAAAGAAGTTTTCTGTTAAAAAATGCTTTATAATCAATGTTTAGAATCCATGTAATTGTTTGACATGTTTAAATATCAACTTTTCAACATTTGATACAATAAATGTTTAAAACCTGCTTCTACACCTAAATGAGATCCAATCAGGGTGATATAAGGGTTTTGTATTTTGCACAGCCACTTGTAACATAACTTCATATGTATACTACAATATATATTGAATTATCATTAATCTCTTTAAACACTGTGTATTGCCCATTAATAATGTGTTTCTCTTGCTGTGTTTTGTTTTATCTCACAAAGGGAATACAACAGAGTTGGTACAAAATATAAGTTTAAAGAAAACCTGTTTAAGATGGTCCATTTTGTCTTTACTGCAGTCCCTTGTCTCACTACTGGCAACACACTTACATTATGAGTTAGGGAGGGTAGAGACACACGAGTTCCCGAACAGGGATTAAGTCCAGACCTAGACTAGACTTGTTTCTCAATGGATATCTTCACAGAATCTTGTCTTTAGTCTAGGACTAGACTTAATCTCTGTCTGAGAAACTGGACCTTAGAGTGTCCGTTTAACAATGTTTTTCCTATGTGGCCGAAAAAGACGTGAGAAATTCATGTCTGTTGATGAGTGTTACTTAAACACAGTAAACGCTAATTAACAGTAAAAGACACATTGTAAACTGACTTGGAAAAAATGGTGAATCAAAACTTTGATGCTATGTTTGTAGGGGATTGGTGTAAAAATTTGAAAATGCACAGACATAATAATATTGTTTAATCATGACGGCCACAATTGCAAAGCTTTGACCCATGAGTCCTGATTGTCCTTACTCTGCATTCTCAATTAAAGATCTCTTCCAGATATTCTACTTTTAATACCAATCTGTTTTTGATATGTTTTCTCCCCATCAAAAAAAATTATCTAGTTAAAATCCTCAACATTAATCTCCTTCTATTCACTAATTTAAAAAAAACAGAAGCCATGAAAATGCAAATATATTCAATTGGGTACAAGATGTCCTCTACTACATTGTAAAGTACATTCTCAGTCTACGTTCACTGGAGGCATAAAGTTTCCACATGACACTTGTGTAATTTGAATATTGGCTCCCAAACTATTTTTTAAGGTCATAAATGCAGGCGTGCATGTAGACCTACCCCTTCAAATTGGATTTTCAAGGAGTACATCAGCAGAATGATGCATTATGACTCCTTGGAAATGTGTAACACATACTGGATATTGCCTATGAACCTCAGACTGTTTTAACAGTTGCTATTTTGATCATTTCATGTATTCTGTGTAAAATTATTACTCCGAATTGACTACAGCTGATTTACAAATGATCATTTGCAAATCAAATTGATAAGTATTCGTTTTTCTGTATGGTTAGCAACTTTAACATTCGGAGTAAAACATCTATGAACATGCTATTATAGGTGTGTCTTGTGAAGCTCTATAACATGAATTCTGAATACTCTCAGCCCCACTGTAGCAGCTTCTCCATAGACCGTAGTACCATGATTGGTTTGGGAAGCAACCAGCAGATTGTCCCACCTGTAGAACCACTGCACCATCAGGTCCCAAAGTGGAATCCCACTCCTGTGGAACATCATCAACCAGACAACAGGTAAAATTGTCAATGTCTTCATAAAATATTTTGAATAAGTTGAGGCTCTCATGATTGCAATAATGTACTTTTTGTTTTTCATCATATTCGAACCACAAAAACATCAGTGATCGAGCTGGTGAGGAATTCCTGAGATGTATTGCCGCCAACAAGCCTCTCCCTGACTATCTGAAAGGGAACATGGCATACAACCTGGCTGATGCATTTAAGTCAGCTGATATCCTTAAGGAAGCAGTCAGATCAGACCCTGACTTCCAGAAACATGTGGCCAAGAGCAAAAGTCGCAGCCGAAGTCGGGGCAGAAGCCGCGCCAAGTCGCGAGCCAAGAGCCGCGCACGGAGCAAGAGCCGCGCACGGAGCAAGAGCCGCGCACGGAGCAAGAGCCGCGCACGAAGCAAGAGCCGCGCACGAAGCAAGAGCCGAGCACGCAGCAAAAGCCGAGCACGCAGCCAAAGCAGAGGAAAGAGTCGAGCGAGAAGCAAAAGCAGGGCTCGCAGTAGGAGTTGGAGCCACAGCCGAAACAAGAAGAAAAGTCACACACGGAGCAAAAGCCGGGTCAGGAGGTCGAAGTCACGAAGTAGCAGTAATGAAAAGAACTACGCCAAAGACCGAAAGAGAAAGAGGAGCCCCAGCTGCAGCAGCAGCACTGCTAGCTGCAGTAATAATCTGACAGGCAGTAGTCTGTTAGAAGGACTGAAGCTGGTCATGAACAGTAAAGAACTAGAAGACCGGTTGCCAACCCTCAAAGATGCCATCCTCACTATTCAGGTAGTGCTCATCATTCTTTGAACTCATTTCAGTGTAGTAAATCTAATCATAGTATTATCATATTATTATAGATAGGTCTTCTGGGTGACTTTGTGCTCACACTGCTTGTATATTCACATACATATCCAATATTGGAGTTTGATTTGAAGTAAAAAGAACAATGTCATCCACGTAGACCAGCAACTTGCCTTTTGGTATGCTGCCTGCCAAAAATTCACAGGAAGAAACAAATTTGTACAGCTACAATAACAAATTATGAATACAATAAACCAGAAATGGAAGTGGACTCCTCTACCAGCAGTGGCTTACTTTGTTCAACTGTCATAGAACTATTTCGTAGTATATAGATAGGGTCACAAATTTTGATAGCTGTGATTTCGATATATACATGTCACCAGTCAAATTCTGTGACACTAGAGGATCAACAGATTTTTTTTTTTTTTTTAATTGTCAACTAAATATCATGTCAACCGAATCTGATGGGTCACTGAATGCGATGTAACACCACAAAGCCAGCTTGGATGTATTTCAGATGCACAACTTCGTATTTGTGAAGCATCCAGTTCTGGTTTAGCTGCTCCTGAAGAAACAGAGCAATCCTGCTAGAGTGTGCACTGCACCTAACAATCCTCAAGACTTTAGATGCATGTTAAATGTACACATAGATAAGATTAAAATAATCTCCACATTACTCAATGACATTGTGTTCTAGTGTCTAAAAACAAGAAGATAACCATAATTACAAAAAATACAATCTCCATAATTAGGAGATCATCTTTTTTGTAATAATGAGTACCTGATCTAATAATTGTGATATTCTTAATGAATATCTAGAATCAACAATTCAAGGACTTCAAAGAAATTAATAATTATTGCACCCCTGAATAATATTTCAGTTTCATTTGCAGCCAACTGAATGTGCCAGAAACTGTGAACACTTACTTGCATGGGTTAACTCTGACTGTTAAACCTCTCACTCATATGTCTGTAACTTATTGTTCCCCTAAAACATCAGTAGCCATGAAAGAACAGAAAGTGAAGTGGGTACCATCTGTTAAGTATATGTCATTGTTGTCATCTGTCTCAAGGCCTCAGATGGAAGCAAACAAGGGGTGTATGTGTCTGAGGAGCAGCAACATGACAGTCTGGAGAATTCAACATTAGAAAACGACAGCATGCTCCTTCCCCATGACAGAGTGGGCAGCGACTTCTCTTGGCTCCAGGCGCAAAGTCAGGAGGACCCAGTGGTCAAGAAAACAGCAGAGTTTGAAGATGAAGAGTCATTCTTGTACGGAAATGAAGACACTGGGGAAAAACAATCCAATAATTCCACAGCACTTTTTGCGGCATATTCCCAGATTGGAGAATACAAACCACAGCATAACACAATGGACGATGCTCTCAACAGTCAACACCATCATCCGAATAAGTCTATATTCAATAACTATGGGGATCTGCTTGATTTGAAACAACCTGTTCAAATCACTTCTTCAGGCCTCGCCTCTGCTAACCTGGACAGCAGTGAGTGTGAGAAGATCAAAAACATTCTGAAAAGTCTGGGCACGGTGGACATCAGTGAGATTATGGGGAAGATGCAGGGGCAGAAGGAAGCAAAGCAGCCACCTCCTGCACAACTTCCTGGTTCAGAACCAGCATCAGCAGCATTGGGATTACCAGCACTGAGTAACCCAAATGTACGGCAAGCTTTGGAGTCTCTACAGTCACTAATCAAAGGTAAGAATCTTTTTCTGAATGAAAGATTCAAATTCCTTATTCAACTTGCTATATACAAAATGTATTATCTCATTAACAAGGTAATCAGAAAGATACTACTTTCAAAATTCAGTGTGTTTCTAGTTGTCAACAAATAGACCAAAAGCAGTTATGAATTGATCCCACCTGTCCTGGGCAATGATGAACATGACTACTGATGACTTTGCATCAAACCCTCACACACTGTTGTCCTACAGTATACCGTAGTATACTGTAGGACAACAGACAACGGACAAAAACTCACACTTAAACTCCATCTAAAAATAGTCCTGTTCAAGTAATGTTTGATTAAACACTACAATGCCCATCTGCTTTTTCTTTTCAAGTAATCTACATATGTGACCTGCAATGTGTTCCCTGCGCTCTGCTGCAAAAATCATTGATATCAATAGGCTGCTAATGATTTTCACTCGCACTGTGCAAGCACAAGAACACCTTGCACTATCGTGAAATATTTTTGAGTCCTCAATTCATTCATCAAATCCAAGAATCCTCCCACTCCTCCTTCTTCATAGGGTAGCTACAAGAAAGGTACTGTTACAACGGTAGCGTAGCTCCTTTTAAGGAATAGAGCAATGTGTAGTTTGTATGTATAAGTGTGTGGTTGAGTGAGTGCGAAGCTGAAAACGCACTGCTGCCACAGCGCGTCAAATTAAGCCACCAGCACCAAGCAAGGGACAACAAACTTCCATGGGTGAGTTCACTTGCTGATATAGATTCATAAGATATGTCAAGTTGATATCAATCTGACTCTCTAGTTAGGTAAGATTTTGTGACAGCTGACCACAGAGGTGTACCTTATCAGTTGGAAACTGATGCCACCTGACCTGATCATTTATCTTTAATAGTTTTTATTGAGTAATATCTTTGCTGTAGAATACTGGATTATATTGTTGTTTCTGTTTTAAAGCGACCAAGGAGAAGCGGACAAGGAGGGATGGCAGTGGCACATCTCAGACATCTTCTGATAAACAAAAGGTAAAAGGATTTCCAAGCTGTGCCAGTGACTAATCAACATCTTAGTGATAAAGTTGAGCACATTGAAGATTAGTTGAAAAAAAAAAAAACATTGTCTGTCTTGTTTTCCAGGCAGCTGATGAGGACAGCAAGGATAAACGATCCAGAAAAAGTAAAATGGAATTTTTAATGAAAGAACTGGAGGGATTGTTGAAACTGGACGGTAAAGTAGTTTCCTTTTGTGGCAATTGTGCTTCCTGTCTTATTTATTATCTTATGCTAAAATACTACATGTGCTTCCCTTCTATTCTTGTCCATTTACAGGATTGAGTTTTCTGACGCCAGTGATTGGGTTTTACTGCCAGAAATGTGAGGAGTTCATTGGAGATTTGAATAGTGCTGAAAATCATGCAGCCATACACCACCATAGTAACTCTAGCAATGTGAGTACTGCTATATTTCCTTTTGAAATGCAAAACAGAGCGACAGTTTCAGTTTCTTGAGTTTGAATTAATCTCTGTCACATGATCCTAACATTCTACTGTTTAGCAGGTTAATGTTTACTATGTTCACCATCTTAATTTAGCTTATTGGCTTAATGTCTGTTGGTAGATGAATCGCCAAGCACATTACAGTCCATCATCTGGGGAGATGTCAATATTTGTACCAAATGTCATGGAAATCCATCAGCTGTCCAATAGTTATCCAGACGTTTGAAACCACAAAAGTCAAAATGATAATGGTGCCAAATGAAAATACAGTGAATAACCAAAGTCAGAGGGATACATCCTCTGGGCATCAGGAATGTACGTACAAAATTTTGTGGCTGGACCTACATAGTCATACTTTAGTGCTACGCCGCTAGAGATGACTCAAATTGTAGGCCAAAGCTAACTCACAGTATGATTATCTCCCAAAGACCAGGAACAAAGAATCATTATAGGAGAGACAAAATCTATTACTATCTGCTCATTTAAATCAATGTCTTTATGAATTACTAACACTATAGACTCACACACTCCTCTATACAGATAAACACCCTTTGTGAATAACCTGTAGACATACACACACACAGATGTAGGTGCTGGCAAGGCGCGGTTGTTTCAATTTTGTCTGAGGGGGTCCCCATGTTTTGAAAACAGGGGTTTTCAAAGTCTGACAGTATGGAATCCCTTCAAAACTTGAAAGTGTTCATGGTGTTCCATACTGTTGTACACATAAAAATGCGAGTGAAGATGAAAAGGAACTGGAAAGTAAAACTTTAAACTTGGCTTACTTACTTAATTGGCCAGTTGCTGCAAAAAGCAACTGATTCCACCAGGTGCAGATGCTCTGCGTTACGGCTCCGACACGGCCTCGGACAGTGATCGCTGCAAATCTGTCACGTTTAAGGCATTTACATATGTCCACTTTGTACATGTGCATTCATTCACTAATAGGTAAATCCTTTGATTTTATTATGTTTTTTCTTCTACTCTCGGACATTTACTCTTAAGCCCCATTACTACAAGGCCCTAGGAAAGGTAAATCTGTAGTCTTTGGCTGGCTTTTGGGTGGAGTCTTTATCTCCATGCTTCAAAAAATGTTTTTATGTGTCTTTAGCAGAAAGCACAGATGGACAAGCATCCTGGAGACAACAAAGGACTTTCACGCTATCCCAGCAGCAGCGGTAACCATCACCAACATCCTGCAGAGAAAAGAGATCACAGGGGCCATGGTTCCCACAGAGATTCAGGAGACCACCAACCAAACCGGAGAGACGAGAGAGATCACAGAAGCAAACATGACGATGACAGCAGAAATCTCAGGGCCGGACAGGAAAATATCTTCTTGAAGGAAGAGATGAGGAAGGAGAGAATGCTGATAACAGTGTCCCGTGGACTCACACCGCCTCCAAATGTCAGGGTGAAGGAGGAGGTGAGCAAGGAGCATACTGTCAGGGGTCCCACAAAAAATGTGGAAGACTCAGACGGCAAGGGCTCCAAGAATAGCAGAGAAAAGGATAGCAAAAAAAATAATGAAAGCAGTGACAGCAGTGATGATGACAAGGGAAAAACACTGAATGCCAAATCACCTAAGAAGAAGAAGAAGAAGGACAAGGAGAAAAAGAAAAAGAAAAAGAAAAAGGGAGATAAATCCTGAGTGTTGTAGTATGCTTATCAGTTTTCATATCCATACCAGATTGACCCATGTAATGATGTTGGCAGGTTGTCATAATTTCTTAATGTAGTTTTACAATTCCACTCCTGAGAGCAACGTCACTGTTTTCTTTTCTCCTCCCTGCCCTTTTTTGTTGTCGTGATCAGAAGAGGGATGCTTGGCCTCAACAGGTCCATCATCTCCATTCATAAAGAGCCTGACAGGTGAGGATATGCACTTGTTTGCTGTCAACCACACTCAAAAAGAGACATATCTGTGCTTCCAGTACAGAGATGGGTCTGAACTGAACACCAGAAGTGGAAGCAAGTGTGAGGTTTTGATTTGTTGGAGGTGTAATTTTACCCTCTTAAAAGATCTGTTTCTAGTTTCTGTGTCAACCTAGACTAAATGTCCCAGACTGATCACTGAACTGGACGCATGGAGATTGAATTGATTATAAACGTTCTCTTTTGGCTGTTGGTATGCTAGCAAAAAAGTTCATTTTCTAAAGTGTCACTGTACTCCTTTTGCAAAGAAGCTACCTAAATTTTTTACATGACAATTAAAAATGACTTCATGAATATGTTGGCTTCATTGCATTGTCTCAAATATGCCCCAATTTCTTTTAATTTTCTTTTAATTTTCTTTTAATTAAATGTTTGAGAAAATAAGCAGCGAGTTATTTCATCTTTGGTTGTATCATTGATACTGTATGAATTTTTTACAAGGACCAACAGCGTTATAGTTTTTAGAAATGCAATGTATTTCATAGCTGACTCGTCGCCTTATCTGCATTTTTATCTGAAATACAAAATGACACAAGTTTGTCTCCTGTGGTAAAAATAAAAATATGCGTACAGTTACAGTTTTTGTGGGCGGCTGTGGGCAGGAGGTAGAGCGGTCGTCCTCCAATTGGAAGATTGGTGGTTCGATTCCCGGCTCCTCCAGTCCACATGTCGATGTGTCCTTGGGCAAGACACTTAACCCCAAATTGCTCCCGTTGCTGTGCCAACGGTGTGTGAATGTGAATGAATGGTTAGATCCCCCTGATGGCAGGTTGGCACCCTGTGTGGTAGCCCCCTGCCATCATTGTATGAATGTGTGTGAAAGGGTGAATGACATGTCATGTAAAGCGCTTTGAGTGGTCGCACAGACTAGAAAGGCGCTATATAAGTACAGTCCATTTACCATTTACCATTTACCATTTAATTAATTTAATTGAAGTGGTCATATGAATGCGTAATCTCTTTTCAATAAATTACCAAAAAATCTGAATTTAGATTCAAAATCACTTTATTGTTATTGCATAACAAATACACAATGACATTCAAAACACTGCCTTAAATGGAATTCAATCAATCAATCGTTATTTGTATAGCACTTAATCACAACAAGGTCATCTCAAGGCACTTTACACATAGAGCAGGTTCTAAACCGAACTCTTCAGGTTTTAACTTTAAAGAGACCCAACATTCCCACATGAGCAAGCACTAACCCAGACTCAGAGTGGGCAGCCATCTGCCTCGACCGGTTGGGGTTGAGAGGAGAGAAAGGAAGGATAGAGGAGAGAAGCACAATGAAAATCAACAATGAAGCTAGAAGGTCCGGGACTGGAATCTGTCATCCGGACGTCTACAGGCCCAGATTACCTGTGAGACCAGAAAGCACAGACAACTCCGGGGAAGAAGTTTAGGTTATTGAATGCATTAATAGTACATGAATGTTAATGGATATAGATGGATGGATAGAGAGAGGAGCTCAGTGCATCATGGGAGTAAGAGTCCCTTGGCAGTCTAAGCCTACAGTATAGCAGCACAAACAAGGAGCTGGTCCAGGACAAACCTGGCCGGCCCTAATTATAAGCTTTATCAAAAAGGAAAGTTTTAAGCCAATTCAATTCAAATTCAAGATATAAACATAAAAAGAAAGATTTATCAAACACACACATCAAAACATACACAATTCACATTCATCCAGCAGCATATGCTTAACAGAAGGTTAAGAATGGGATGACAGTATAAAATTAGCACATGTATAAATATTGCATGTGTAAAAATAAGTAGTACTTATGATGAACAAGGTTTGATAATAAAGGCTTTTGATTTGGCAGGAAAAGCACAAATGTCACTTATTCAAGTTTCCAGATGAGCCAGCAGGCACGACACCAGGGGCCTCATTTATAAAACTGCAGGAGTCAGGCCAAATGGACGAAACACAAAGATGTTCTCTAGAGCCCGAACAATATATCAGTTGTTCTGTTTTTTTTTATTCACAGCTAATTATAATGATTAAATTCCCAGTGGTGTTAACTGTTTTAGTGCACTGATGTCATTTTATACAGTAAATTTTATTGTTAAACTGTAATATATCCATTACGTATCTTTGTCAGTATATGATAACCACCTTTGACAGACCATTGCAAAAAAATATGTGTTTATGTACACATTCTGTACTTATAACATAATCAGCCAATATATTGATATTGGAATTTCTTTCCTCCCTAATATCAGCATAGGCCCCATAAGTCCAGTATCGGTCGAGCCCTTATGTTCTCTAATGTGTGCCAAATTTTGAGGAGTTTCTGATTTATAAAGGGAAACTGGCACGTGTGTGCATTATAAATTACATAAGCACCTCATTTGTTAGGTCCGTTCACCACCTTTTGACATTTTATAACAATTTGTTCTATAAAGCAAAATTTGTATTGGTCTACATATACAGAATATGTATAATGAGTGATATGAAGATTGGAGTGCTCCAGTGAAGTGGAGTAGATTAAATATACCCAAACACACAAAAGATGGCAGCATTCTGTATCTGACTTCTCAGTTTGACCCTTAGAGGCAACATCATGGAGAGAAACTGAAGCAGCTCTTCCATGCAAAGTCCTGTGGAAATGTGCTGCCATTAAGGTTATTCTATGACCTTATTGAAAGTAATATATAGTCTATTTGTAAATGAATTAAATGTGATTGGGTGACAGACAACCCAAACAAGTATGAAAACTTAAAAACAATCTTTTCTTTACAGTAAATCAACCAGTTGAATCAGCAGCTGCATTATAATCCAATACTTTGTCATGTGACTGTCCACTGTTAGATATTAATTAAAGCCATATTACCTAGACAAAGAAGGCACAAACAAAGCATATGAAACTAATGACTTGTGATGCATTATTTCAAATGTACTGTCACAGCAGTTTTGTCTTTGATGACACTTCTTACACTTATAGGTTGATCGCTGATGCCAGCAAAACTGCTCATCCTACTGAGGCTCCAAAAGCAATGATTTTACTGTCAAGGTGAGTGATGGTCACTTATGTAAGAATACAGAGAATATTATGGAAAACACTGCAAAAAATATTTGTCTCTACAGCAAGACAACATCAAATTAAAATAAAACACTTTGTCATCCTTGTGTTTGTTTTAGTAATTTAATATCTGCATTGTCAGTACATGTTTTGTGATGCTATTTCATGAGTTTCATTGTTTTTTATGTTTCTTCATTAGTCATATTTCATTGTAGCTGTGATGGGTTTTTCATGTATGTCCAGACTGTAAGTATTTGGGTTACACATGTTTGTTATCCAAGCTCTGTGCTTCAGTACATTCAGTTTGATATAAAGTTATGGATACTACATTAGACTCAGCTTTCATTTGAGTAGGTTTACATCAATACTGACAGAAATATGTGTGAAATATACTGTATATTGCATGCAGAGATTGATAGATAAACATACAGTATGGATAAATACATGTGCATATATGTATAAAAGGATTTAAACCTCAAAAGCTGCTGCAGCATAAATCAGGTAAGTCCACTGCATATCTAATAACATGTAAGGGTTCACAGTGTTAAAAAGACCAGTGTTGTCATCTCATAAGCCACAGATCCTCTCATGCGTGGAAATGTGTCATAATAAAGTGAAGTGAAAACAAATTACAGTCTGAACTGGCTCTTTTATTTGTTTGTGTCTTGAACTGGTATCCTAGAGGATTACAATGATTGATGTACATAATACATATATTTTCTGTTACTATTCGTCATTCATAAAAGATGATAAGAAGACAGTGTAGAGTCCTCCCTTCACGAGGCAGCATATGTGACAAGGTCAATTTCAGAGAATCAAATAAAATTCTAACCTTGATACTAAAAGCTCCAAAACAGGGCGTCTTTACTGACTCTAATCTTTATTTATACAGCACTTTTCAAAAGAATGTACTTTCCATAAAATAAATTAGAACAACAGTTACAATATCCTGACAAGGAAAAGAAACAGCAAATAATGAGAAGAAGAGACAATTAAGATTCCATAGTTAGACCATAAAACATTTAACAAAACAGAGATAAAATATAGAAAGGGGGGGAGGGGTAGAAGTAGAACTTACACAGGCCCACATAAACAAGCATCAAAATTACATCATAATGCAAACTGAATAAACACCATAAAGTGAGGTTTCTTTTAACTTTGGAAACACGTACAATGATTTACAACATTTTGAATGCTGTCATTGTGCATAAAGATTTCAAACACAGCACAACCAAAACATTAACCTCCTGAGAGCCGAGCTTTTGTTTGGTATGCATTTTTAATTTCTTCTAGATATTTGGATATTTGGTATTAGTAGGACCTAATAAGTCTTTGAAGGGGCTGCAGCCATCAAGACAACAGCATGGAGCTAAGTTGTTTTGTAGCAGACTTAGCATTGCTGAGCGCTTTCTGCAGCTGGCCACATCTGGCCACGTGTGTCCCTCCGTTATGCCAAGCTCCAGAAGAGAAACATAGATTCAGTCCATAACAGTGGTATGCTCCAACAGAACATATAAAAGATCAGCTGCATTCCTCTTATTAATATTGTAAACTGTTAAAAAAACTTTATAAAAGACATAACTATGAAGTGTAGAAAATTAAAATGCATAAATGCAGGATAAGAAATGATGGAAGTAATTTTGACTATTACAGTTAATTTGGGGTACATCTCATTATTATACAGCAGTGTATAGAGCTTAATGCGCCATCTATTGTCATGTTTAAGCATTGCAACAACTATCATAGTAAAATCGGGACTGAAGACACAATAACTAAAATATAGGTGGTGTCTCTTTTTAAGCATTTTACCTTATTGATAACTCTGCTTTAATTGCTGGTAACTTTAGGTGATGTAAGTGAAATGGGCATTTTATCATATCTAATGAATTTTTTTTTTTATTCCTCTCTCTGTGGGTCTGAGATATCATACTGGGACAAACCAGGGAACATTAAAGTGCGTTGTGTTGTTTTTAGATTGGTTTTCCTTTCTTACTTTCAATTTTTTTGCTATGGTATGAAGTGGTGCTATGGTTTGTTTGACACTAACCCTAGGACCACCAACCATCAAACTGCGCCCCCCCAAACATTTTTGTCACCAGCCTCCACCGGCTATAGCCTTACTGCAGCCCCTACATCTAAGTATGAGATCAATGTGTGGATGAATCATCGGCTGTTCTCTGCCCTCCCTTGATGACATTGCCAGTAGCTGCTATCTCAGTAGAGCCTCAGCCGTCATCACAGACTGTACACATCCTGGTCACCATCTGTTCCACCTTCTGCCCTCTGGGAGGCGCTACAGATCACTCAAAACCCGGACTACCAGATTCAATCACAGCTTTTTTCCTACAGCAATACACACCCTGAACGGACTCAAGTAACACACAGTAAAACATTACTCTTTCTGTGCAATACAATAACTCAACTGACTCTTCACGTGCAATATTCTTGTTTTTATTGATTGATTTTATTTTATTTTTATTTACTTATTTATTTATGTTTGATCTGTGATTGAGTGTAATGTGAATCCGCTATTGTGGCATCTAACAGAGCAGCACTTTTAATTTTGTTATATTGTTCACAATATAATGACAATAAAGACTTTGACTTGATAAAATCACAACAACTGATTAGTCTACATCTAAGTACAGCTCCTACATCTAAGTAAGGCTACCAGGGAGCTGCAGGTGATATATTAGCCCTGGTAATGTGTGCTTAAGTGCTGTAAGCCAATTTAATTATTACATTCTTGAAACAAATTAAGGATTAAGCAAAATTAAGGATTCAGCAGAATTAAGGATAAGGTCCAGCAAACCCAGAATGTAATGTCTCCATATGAAGACGCAGGGTCTCAGGATGTTGATGGCACTGTTCCCAAAGAATGAATGAAACACCTGTTATATCCATGGTTGACCAGCAGATGGAGACACATTCTCATACATCCTACAGTGTATACAGTGCAGCAATGTACTGCATTTAACACAGCTGAGAGGGGAACAACAGTGAGACATGAATTACACTCATTTTCACAGACTTACTCACAAAAAGAATATACTGTCAAGTGTGGATTAACAACATAATGCTTAACTTCTAGAGAAATTTTAAAAATCCTTCCTCCTAAATAATACTGAATAGGTTTGTCATGAAATGCTCATTCTGTGACATGATTGTACAAAACTTTACAGTTGGTTTGATGTTTCAGGCTTCGGTACATTCCCATTCAGTGTGTCACAACAAGTCATAACCTGCCCTTGTCTGTAATGGCTTAGTGTTTAATGAGGTTGAAGGCCATTCTTCTGGTTTTGCTTTGCTTTCATTTAGAGGCCAATTTCAGGTCACAACAGATTGCATCACTCCATGCACCCTAGGCAGGGATTCACCTAAAATCCCAAGACTCGTTTCTCTGAAGTACTTTTCAAATAATCAGTCTGTCATTCCTGTCTGAAAAGAAATACAACAAATGAGCTGAGAAGACATTAAAGTCACAAAGTTTATTATTAAAATAAACTTCCCAGTGTACAAATGAGTGAGACCTTTTTATCCAACTTTATTCCAACTTATTACCACAGGTTTTACACGTTTTAGGAAATTTTAGTCAATAGGCCTAATTTAAATGAAACTATACCTCAATTGTCTTTGACCTGAGGACAACAGGAAAGTTAGACTGAAATAGAATGAGACAGACAAAACAGGAGAATAAAAAGTTACAGTGTAAGATATTAACTTCTGGACAGTTTTTTCTGGAAGTTTGTTCTAGGTATATGGAACTATAAAAACTGAATGCTGCTTCTTCATGTTTATTTTGGACTCTGCCAGCAGAAAGAAATAATATATATATTTAATATTACAGCTCCATGTTCACTTTTCAAAACTCTTCAGTCAGCACATCAGGAACCAGTATGGATTAAACTGTGGATAATCTCTCATAAAAGGCTTTTACACACCATTTTGCACATGTTAACATTCAATCATAACTAACATAACACAAAACTACTATGAAGTTATTATGCAGTTTGCTACATTCTGCTTCATCTACTTCCAAAAAATTGACAAATAAATAAACAAATAGTGTCACTCTTCCTTCCATCTAGCCATTCCTTCACACTTTAGAGTAATTCCCTACTTTGTGGAGGTGTAAAGTTTATGACCACTATCTACATAGTGAAAAGTTTATACATATCAGAGGGTCAGACATGCAAAAACCTTCGCAGACAGAAGATGTGATATGGATGACGACTTGTTGCTGAATGCAGTAGACAGGGTTGACTAGCACTGTTATATTTCTACCCATAGCTCTCCTGTATATGTATGTATTGTTAATATGCACAGATTTTATATTTCATTTCTGGAATTACTTTAGTTTTAGAGAATAAAACATTGAAACATATTACTGCATTTTTATTCCTTTCGGTAAATCAACGCATTCTTCTTGTTGTAATGAAATTTTTGTTTATTCAGTGAATAAAAATGTGAATGAAATAAAAGCTGATAAACACTGTGATGCTGCTGAATGTTCAGGTTCTTTAGGACATTGTGTTATGACAACGTCTTCTTGTTGGGAGACAAATATTGTCAATGTTCTGGGCCAAGAGTTGATCTTGAAATATGCTTCTGTTGCATTTGTGGAGAGTTTTGAAAAACTGATCTCAGTACAGATAACTTTGTCTCACTAAATATTTTTTAAAACCCAAAACAAGTGGTCACCTTGACTTAAATGACCCGTTAATCATTCCCCTGCTGTGCTTCCAGCCCACATACAGACTCTATGGTCGAATGTCTGCAATCTCACCAACATCTACATTCAGTGTTGTTTCAAACAAACAAGATCAGGCAAGCCAATGTGCGGTGGGGTAGAGATAAAGTACACCAGTAAAGCAAGTTGAGCAGTTAGCCAGAAAGTGAAATGAATCATTTTTTTCTTGGAAGTCAGCCCAAACTGAGTAAAACTGCCTGTTTATTTAAATGTCGGATTTAAATGTGTCCTGTGGATTTCTCTTATAAAACAACATCATTCTGTCATTCAGTCTGCAGCAGGCATCAACACACCCACAGGCCAGCTTAACAGGAACTAGTGGTTGGTTAATCATAAACCATGAAGAAATAAATGAGAAAACAACATCATAAACCACTGGCCAGAATGTATATCACTTCACCCGTTACATAAAAAACTGTTCTATCGAACTAGTAATGGTCAAAACTCCACAGTGTCCCTTTAACTCAGACATGTTTGTCTGCTGGGTGTGGAATGCAGGTGTTTTAGATTAGACACTTGATAACTGATACTGTGTATCAGGGATGTGTCACTACAAGTTGTTTTTGGAGTCTTGTTCCCTACTAGAGGCCTGGCATTGATTTGAATAATAAAGGTAAAATATGATGTGCACAAAACCAAAAAAGTTACTTAACCCTTACATACCGTTCATATTTGGACTCATAATTAGTCTCTACACCAATTCACATTGATAAATTCCCCATTAGTTGTTAATACATGTTTTGTATATTTGAATATACAAAAATATGTATCAGCTGCGCAAAAATGGAAGTAAAAAATATGCATTTTATTTCTATTTTTGTATATTTTGGGTCGCATTGGGAAAAGTTGGGCTAAAAGAAAGACAGAAATATGTACATGATGTTTTTACAGCTTTCAATTTGACCCTGGACAGTATGTAAGGGTTAAACCTGTGTCCATTAATTTCTTTGACACATATAGGTGCAGCGGAATGAGCTGTAGATAAAACATAAAGATAAAGATACTAGTAAACCTAAACTGAAAGGTAAAGGGAAATAAAAACAAAAGCTAAATTGCTAAAACGCTCCTGAGCTGAGCAGAAATGCAGAGATAAGTGTCAATTCTCTGTAGGTTTGTTACTATGAGCAACCACTTTCACATTACACATCGTCATAGATCCATGATTAATATAAAAATGTTGATTAGACTAGCTTTAAATACTCAAATTATGAAAAGCAATGTCATTTGCTTGCTCTCAACTTGTTTGTAGGCACTTGTGTCCCACTAGAATGTGACATAATTTTTTCTCATGTATTTCATGTTTAATGATTAACTATTAGTTCCTGTAAAACAGGCCTCTGGGTGTGCTGATGCCTGCTGCAGACTGCCTGACTGAATGATGCTGTTTTATGATCCAACATGATAAGGCACTTCCTGGTTCTGTGTGTGTGTGTGTGTGTGTGTGTGTGTGTGTGTGTGTGTGTGTGTGTGTGTGTGTGTGTGTGTGCGCTTCTTTCTATTTGCATTGGAATAAAGGAGGGGCCTCCATGCAGAGGAGGCTCAACAGATAGGAAGACTGTGTTTGAGCCTGAAGGGAAATTCATGAGTAACCGAAAGTGTTACGATTGTGGCAGCTTAAAATATAGTTTGACTTTTAATATTATATTCCAAATCACTGTGGGTTACCATGTTACTATGCTTGCTTCTCCTGCCCTGCTCTCTCTGTTTTGAATGTGGATTGGCTCCCTTGTGTTTACAGATGTCAATGACTGTAATTCCAAAGAGCAACCACACCTACATTCACAGAGCAATGACAATAGACTGGTAGTTAAATACATGCAGCAAGGATAAAGAGAGGTTAAGGTGTAGGGTGTGGTCTGGAGCTTTCTTGGAGATAAACAGCAGACAGGTCTTGTCCTTAGGCATTCTTCTCCTTTTTTGGGGATTAGAGGCGGAATTAAGAATGCAGAGGAATTCCTCTGTCCTGCCCAAGTCATTTAATTTCCCTGTGAAGAAGACAATACGACTCCATTACAGCGTAGAAAGTCTTAGTACTTTGTACCCATAACCATGCATTGTTTATTAACCAGAAACAAGTATTTGAAGAGTTTTGGGGGGAAATAAATGTGTAAAGTCAGCAGAGGTTATGAGTTATATATTACACACATTCACAGATGAAGAAAACATTAGAGCAGAAGTCAAATTAAAGGCATCACTTATCTGACTCAAACAACAGATACATTACCATTTTACCAAATGTAACAATTTTATTTATAAACCTTTATTTTACCTCGAAAGACCATTGAGGAGGAATCCTTATTTACAATGGTGTTTAGAAACAACAACAACACAAAACAATATTAGATAGGTAAATGAAATAAAATAAAATAATTAATAAATACAAGGAACCATAAGATTAAGGTGGAGATAAAACACTTGCAATCAATTAAAACAAGGTCTGAAATAAGGCTTTTGAACATTGTGGTAAAGAATCTAATTTTAAGGCCTTTTGCAGATTATTCCAGGTGTAAGGTACATTATAAGAGAAAGTGGTTCAGTGGTTCAAAGTGGCGGTTGTCCACCACAAGGAAGATTGGTGGTTCGATTCCCGGCTCCTCCAGTCTGCATATCCATGTGTCCTTGGGCAAGATACTTAACCCCAAATTGCTCCTGATGGCTGTGTCAATAGTGTGTGAATGTCTATGATTGATTAGTTTCCTCCTGATGAGCAGGTTGGCACCCTGTGTGGTAGCTCCTGTCATCAGTGTGTGAATGGATGAATGTGACATGTAGTGTAAAAGCGCTTTGAGTGGTCATGACTAGAAAAGTGCTATATAAGTCCATTTACCATATACCATTCCTATTTCAGTTCTGACTAATGAAGTGTAGAGCATCCAATTCTGTTATTGAGTACCAATAGCATGTGACTTCAGAATTAAAAGAGATGTAATATAGGAAGCTTTATATATAAATAAGAAAATAATACTGATCTTACCTCACCGCCAGGGATGGCCAGCCACCTTTTTGGTACAGAGTACAGTGGTGGGTACTGTAGGGACCTTTGGTTATGAATCTTAACCTCTTGAGACCCAAGTTTTTGTTTGGTATGCATTTTTAATTTATCCTAGGACCTTATAAGTACAAAAACTAAGCATTGTCTTTGAACATGAAGTAGTTTTTGTAATAAATAATGTCCTTATATGGGGACAACAGGTTTATTTTACTGTATAACACAGTTAATTCACCAATGTATGAATATATTTATTCCTTTGCATGAATAATAATAAAGTAGTACTAGCATAAACAGTTTCAACCTGACCCACTTTTGTCTGTGGATCAGCTGTTGATTGACTTGGCAAAGATGCCTTCCATCTGGTTTTTACACAGATTTTTACACTTTTACTAGATGGCACAAAAAAGTGTATACGAATGAGGTCAACAGGTCAAAGTTAAGCAGAATGAGGTATAATGTCCAGCAAACCCAAAATGTAATATCCCCATATGACAGCGGTATCACGGTCGCAGGAGGTTAAGGTTGAGTGGTACACAGCATCCATTGAATTCAATGTAGAAACAGCTGCTCTTCCATAAATAACATCCCCATAATCCAAAAAGATAAAAATAGTGATTCGACAAGTCTCTGGAGAATAGGGAAGCAATTTATACCACATTCAAAGGCATATGCACACATATTTAAATCATTATAATAACTATTATCATCTACAATAATTGATGAAGGCCACCAGTTTGGCAGTGAACTGGTTTCTGGTCTCATGGCACTACAGAGGAGGGAATGAAATGGATGTTTTCTTCCTGTTGCCTCCTCAGACCCTACTTGAAAACTGAATTTAGGATATTATTAGTCTGGTAGATGTATGTTGGATTTTTTTTTTAAATCAACTCTGCAGGGGACCTTTGTGTCTTTGTTTTGAGTCAGGTTGTGACCAGGTAACTTAGCAGCTTCCAGGTGCTGTGCATAATTAATTGTACAAGTGGATATTGCTTCTGCACACACTAAAAGGCAAACAAAAAGGGAACCAGATGTTCCTCTCACATAGTGTGTGACAGGAAATGACCCTGGATCACAGAGGTTTAAGCCCTCTGTGGGAAAAAGCACAAAATGATGCTCATATTTAGCCATGCTTTCATACTGCAGACAAGTCATCTTCATCAAGTCCAGTCAGTTTTATTTATATAGCACTAAATCAGAACAGAGGTTATCTCAGGACACTGCTCTTTCATTTACAGAGACCAAACATTCCCCCATAAGCAAGCACTTGATGACAGCAGCAAGGAGAAATTCACCTTTTGATGGAAAAAAACCTCTATCAGAGAAAAGCTCTATGTGGGCGAACATCTGTCACAACATTTCCAGTATTAACTTGTGCATCATGTGACTTTTAGCTCCATACCATTGGTTGCTAAACCATTGCCACCAGAAACTCAAAGAGGCAGAATACAAACATGTAGCTTGCAACATTGCTTCTAACCAATTATATCATGACCATGTGCAAAGTTGAGATGCTGGGAGAGGGGAGGGGGGGTTAAGGTAAAGCTGGGTGTCATCTGTGTAACAAATAATGAACAATACGTTATGTTTGTGGATGATAGGATCAAATATCTGCCCACGACAAGAGGGGGTAGGAGGTTCTTTCCCACAGTTTCAGTCTGAGTTCTCCCTATCAGCATGATCATACTCATCTCAGCATGACTCACAAGGCTTGAGGAGCATGACTGACACACACACACACACACACACACACACACACAAACACCCACACGCACGGCAAACAGGAAGTTGCATAGCGGGAGAGTATCATATGAATGTCACTCATGTGTACCCCCAACTCATTAGGAGTGTGATTACGAATGTTTACCGTCTCTCCTCCCAATTGTCACTGTGTATGTTAACTACCTTACAGCAGAACTGTGTTCCATCATCCGATCAGCTTAAAAATCATCACAATACAGTAATACAATACACATGTGTGTATGTGTGTGTGTGTGTGTGTCTGCAGGTGTGCTGGAGTCAAAGCGGAGCCACACCAGCCAGCTCTTACTTTACTCTTTGAGCCAATTCATTACAAGTTCTGATATTCAGCATTTAATTCTTGTTGCTTGTTCTCCAATACTCATCCTGTTCTCCATTTCCCTTGTTGTCCTGTTTGTCCTGACTCCAGTCATGCTCTGATGTTCTGCCCTCAGCCCAGCAGCTCTGCCATGGAACACTCAATTTCTCTCGGTCTCCTCAGATCTCCCTCTGGACCTGCTTCCATGACCCCTTACCCCAGCCTCAGCTACTAGCTCAAACTTCCTCTAGCCTGCAGTCCATCTACTCCGTGCTCTGCAACAAATATCTTTTTACCTGGTTCCTGTCTCCTCATCTGTGTCAGCACCTGGCTCAAATGTTCTGAAGCCCCATATAACATATGACATCATACACCAGTGGTCTCCAACCCTGCTCCTAGAGAGCTACTGGCCTGCATGTTTTAGGTATCTCCCCACTCTAACAGATTCTAATAATTAACTCATTGTCAAGCCTTTGACAAGCTTCAGCTGCTTGATAACAAGTTCATAATTAGAAGCAGGTGTGTTAGAGTGGAGCGATACCTAAAATGGATGGTTACGGAAGTAACCGTTGGTCATGAAGGTCAACACGCCACCGTATGGGTCACTCTCTCCGAGGGTGAGCTGTTTCAGGAGACAATGTAGCAAATTAACACCTCCGCCCAGCGGGCGCAATCAGAGCCTATTAATAGAGCTGTGCGATCACCTGCTCACTCTCTTTTTCTCGACTGAGGCCGAACTAGCCTTCTGAATGACAGAGCAAGCTGGCGTGTTGACCTTCATTCATAGAACCACGGTTACTTCCGTAACCATCCGTTCTATTTCATATCTGGTCAACACGCCACCGTATGGGTCAACAGTATAGCAAATAAGGTCAGGCAGGAGGTGTAGTGAGGCAAAAAACACTCAGGACAACCAGTTCACAGATCAGAACACATTTTAATGAGAATAATTAATCTCCAGGTTTGTGGTTCCAGGTTCGTGGCACAATAGCCAAAGGCCGACGAAGGCCACCTGCTGTGAATGAAAACACTTTCCATTGAAAGGAAAAAGGTCCCCATAACAGAACATCCTTAATAAATTAACACAACCACCGGGTGAATATCAACCCTGAAGCCATGGTCCAGCATGGCAGGGACCACAAATCTCACAAGCCTGCTTGCAGAACAGCAGAGGCCATGGATGAAGCAACATTCAGCCTGTAGAACCTTGCAAAGGTCCCAGAAGAGGCCCAACCAGCCGCTGCACAAATGTCCTCCAAGGGAGCCCCCTTGAAGAGCGCCCAAGAGGTAACCATCCCTCTGGTGGAGTGGGCCACCACCCCCCTAGGTGGAGGGACCCCAGCACTATCATAGGCCAGAGCTATGGCCTGGATAACCCAGCGGGCCAAACGCTGCTTGGATAGAGCTTGGCCCACCTTAGCACCCCCATAACAGACAAAGAGCTGATCAGTCTGTCTAACGGGGCTCGTACGGGCGATGTACGCCCTCAGGGACCGGACTGGACAGACCAAGTGTAACCGGGCCTCCTCCACAGATGCCTGGGGTGGAGGATGGAAGGGCTCCAGAACCAAGGGCCTTAAAACAAAAGACCGAGGGAGCACCTTAGGTAAGAAGGCTGGATTTGGCAGGAGAGAGACGGCAGAGCCCTCCTCTCCCAACCTCAAACAAGACGGATGCACAGACAGGGCATGTAGTTCAGAGACCCGCTTTGCTGAGGCCAGGGCAAGAAGAAAAACCGTCTTGAGGGAAAGAAGCTCCAGCCCCAAACTGGTCAAAGGCTCAAAAGGAGGCTCCGACAGAGCCTGCAACACCACCTGCAAATCCCATGATGGGACCATGTGGGACCGTGGTGGCCGAATATGCCTAGCCCCCCTCAAAAACTGGCTAATAAGGGGCTGTGAGCCCATTGTCCTACCCTCAATAGGGATGTGACGGTCAGATACAGCTGCCACATAGCCCCGTAAGGTGGACTCTGTCAATCCTTTCTCCAACAGGGACTGCAAAAATAAGAGGACTGCCCATGTCCCACAAGAGACTGGGTCCCAGCCCTTCTCTGCACACCACTGGCAAAACCGTTTCCATCTGCCAGCATAAAGCACCCTGGTAGAGGGAGCTCTGGCTGCCTGCAGGGTAGCCATAACAGCAGGACTCAAACTGCTGAGCGGCTCCCATCTAGAGGCCAGACATGCAGCCTGTAAATCCCCGGATTCTGGTGCCAGAGCTGTCCTTGAGCCTGTGACAGCATGTCCGGTCTGACTGGGAGGCACCATGGGGTTCCTGCCAGCAGCCTCTGCAAAGATGCCATCCATGGTTGATGTGGCCAATCTGGGGCCACAAGCAGAACCCTGGCCTCCATCATCCCCACCCTGGCCAGAACGACTGGTACGAGGGGAAAGGGAGGAAATGCATACAGCAGGCCCTGGGGCCACTGGCCCGCAAGAGCGTCCACCCCCAATGTTCCCGTCGGACCTGCTATGGAGTACCATAGTGGGCAATGGGTGGTCTCCCGTGAGGCAAAGAGGTCCACCTGGGCCTCTCCGAAGCGAGACAAAATGGCTTCCACAATCTGCGGGTGAAGCCGCCATTCCCCTGGCCTGGGGCCCTGGACAGGAGGTCTGCTGCCACGTTCACTGCCCCTGGCAAGTAGATGGCCTTCAGGGACACACCCTGCGCATGAGCCCAGAGGAGGAGCTTGTGTGCCAAGTTGTGCAGGGACCCCGACCGCAGTCCGCCCTGCCGGTTGACATAAGCGACCACAGTTGAATTGTCGGTCCGAACCAACACATGCTTCCCCCGAATTGCAGGAAGGAAATACACCAAGGCTCGATACACTGCCTCAAGTTCGAGCAGGTTGATGTGAGCCCCTCTCCAAAAGGGACCCCACAGGCCCCGGACCGGGTGGGTCTCCCATAGGGCCCCCCAGCCTGCTTTTGAGGCGTCAGTAGTTATGGTCACCCTTGAGCACACCGGCCCCAGTGGAACTCCCTCCCTGAGGCCTAGGGCTGTGGTCCACCACGCAAGTGCTGGAAGGCAAATTGCAGACACCAGGATAGCCCTCAGGCCATCCTCGTGGGGGCACACTCTGTGCCTGGCAAGCCAACGCTGCAGCGGCCACATGTGAAGCAACCCCAGGGGCACCACCTGGGACGCTGCCGCCATGAGGCCCAACAGCCTCCAGCCACACCTCACTAAGATGTGCTTGCCCACAGTCAACCGTGACAAGCTAACCATCAGCACCGCTGTCCTCTTCAAGGTGAGGACAGCTCTCATTAAGGTCGAATCCAGAACCAAACCCAGATACTCCACCCTCCTTGATGGAACAAGGCAACTCTTCTCCCTGTTCAAGGCCAGCCCCAGGTTCTTGAGGTGGTTCAACACCGTCAAGGTGTCGAGCCGGGCCTGACGCTCTGACGGGGAGCACACCAGCCAATCGTCCAGGTAATTCAAAATATGAATGCCCTGGCGACGGAGAGGTGCCAGCGCTGCCTCCATGCACTTTGTGAAGGTGCGAGGAGACAAGGACAGGCCGAACGGGAGGATGGCGTACTCGTATGCGGTGCCTTGAAAGAAGAAACGGAGGTACTTCCTGGGACCTCTGTGAATAGGAATGTGGAAGTACGCATCGCGCAGATCCACTGTAGTGAACCAGTCTCCATGCCTTATAGCTGACAGAAGGCGCGACAGACGAAGCATACGGAAGGGCAGGCGTTTTAGGAAGCCATTGAACCCCTTCAGGTTCAAGATAGGACGGAGGCCACCGTCCTTTTTCGGAACCAAGAAGTAGGTTGAATAAAACCCTTGGTGCATCTCGCCACTGGGGACGGGTGTTATTGCCCCCTTCTTCAGAAGGGCCGAAACCTCTGTCACAAGGGACTGACAATCTGCCCTGTCGCTGAGGAGGGTAGGAACAATGCCGGGAAACGGCGGTGGTCTGGTTCTGAACTGGAGTCTGTATCCTGACTCCAGTGTATTTAGTACCCAAGGGCACCGAGTACACTGGCGCCAGTGAGCAAGGTGCTGAGGAGTGAAGCGTGAATCCGGAGGCTGACAACCATCAGCGCCGGCCACCAGCTGACCCCGGTCTGGCACCCCTACGACCAGAGTTTCCACTGCGGTCATAGCGAAAGGAACGCTGGCGAGCCGGGCCGCCCCAGACTGGGAATCCCTGGGCAGCAGGCTGCGGCACCCTGGAGGCTGTAGAGCTGAATTGAAAGGATCCACGACCCCAACGCAAGCGTGAGGCCGGCACATCCCTCACAGAGCACGTCAGCTCCCTCGCCCTACGAGACTGCCTCACAGGGTGGACCAAAGACCTCTCCTGGCACCACTGGAGCTGCCAGCACAGCAATGCAGTCCTGGTCGGACAGATTGGATTGTGACAGCCAGACTTGGCGGCGTGCCTGGACCATGGAGGCCATTGATTGGCCAAGGGCTTGGGCATGCACACTGGTGCCCCGCAGCAACATGTCCGCCACACGGAGCAGCTCCGTCATCTCATCACGTGGGGCTGCTGAAGCCAAATCCTGCAGCAGACCCTCCAAATAAAGCAGCAACAAAGAATTGGTGCACGCCAGCCTGGCCGCCAACGCTGAGGCATGATAAGCTCTGCGGAGCTGGTTATCAGTGGCCCTGCAGAGCCTGTTAGGGTGATTTGCATCCCTGCCAGCCCTTGCCACAGCTCCTGCCAACATAGCAAAGGTGGCCCCAACTCGGGGGGCTGTGGCCACCCCATGTGTTTCAGCCCCTGCAATGTTAGCCAGCTGGGTCCTCAGAAGAGCTGCAGAACTAGGAGCCCCCCAAGAGGACTGCAGCTCAGACATAAAATCAGGAAGGACAGGGAGCCCGACTGACCGGCGTCGCCGTGAGCCCCTGTCAAACACTGAAGCAGCTGGAGGCGGAGATTGGCAGACCAGCTGTGCACGTGCTGCCGCCCTTGTAATCACAGCCCTATCAGAAGGGTCCATCGGCTCAGGCTCTGAAGCCTGTGAAGAGCCATCCACCAAATCTGAGAGCGACTGGACATCCTCCTCGAACTGGGGGTCGTGCAGACCCTCCAAACTGTCAGAGGCTGCGACAGAAAGCACATCTGGATCTTTATCCCAGACATCAGGAGCTGGCCTGCCCATGCCAGGCAGCCCTGCAGGACGCTGAGCATGAACAAGCCCCTGCAGGGTATTTTGCATAGCCTCCACCTGCAGCTGCAGCTGTTCAATCTCCGCCTCCGAACGTCTCCTCTTCCGCGTGCGCCACTTACCGGCGAGTGGCCGATCACGCGCCTCTGTGTCCAGCTCATTCTCCGCCCGCAGACCAGCTTGGCCCAGGGCAATGGCTGGAGAGGGAAAAACCTTGCAATCGCCGTCCTGTGACATGGTCTGGAAAGCCAAGACTGCCACTCGGACTCAGCGGAAAGACACAGGCGACAGGTGTGGATAAAAGCCTCAGGTAGCGTACAACCTCCCGACCGCAGCGGCTCCTCTCAGCTCGAAAAACAATCAGGACTCAGTCAGTACAGTCAGTACTCACCTGGCCGAAGACCACAACAGCAACCCAGCCACGTGAGGTAGCGTTCTCCCTCACGGGAAAAGAGGCTCCCCGCAGCGCCACACTATTCCAGACAAAAAATCCAAAAATCCGCACACTCTTCCTTACTGCGAGCAACAAGCTGTTCCTGTAGGAAGAAGGCAGATAAGTACGTATATATTGATAAGCCACATAAAATGTCTCAGTCTGAACAAATACTCACGCACTCCAGGAGGAGAAAAAGAGAGTGAGCAGGTGATCGCACAGCTGTATTAATAGGCTCTGATTGCGCCCGCTGGGCGGAGGTGTTAATTTGCTACATTGTCTCCTGAAACAGCTCACCCTCGGAGAGAGTGACCCATACGGTGGTGTGTTGACCAGATATGAAATAGAACATACAGGCCAGTAGCTCTCCCTGCAAAAATCAACGTGCCATGTTGGATGGATAGGGCCCGTGTGATAGGGCAACTTCAAGCTGGTTTTCCACAAAAACAAGTTGCGGCATGCTGATTCTTGGAGCATACACCAACTGACCTGCTCACAGGTGCCAGATTGGTACTTGATTGGCAACACCTGGGGGTACCAGAAGCTCAAAACAAGAGTCAATAGCAACAGCAAAATAAGCTGTTTGGCATTGGCAGAGATGATTTGCCAAATTTTTCATGGGCGTAACCCACATACTCATCTCTGCTGCTCATCCCACACATGCATGTTCCTTACAAATGTGGCTCCATTTAAAAGGGAAATAAACAGGCTTTCCAACGGTATAAGATTTATTGCCAAGAAGCATTGTTACAATAAAGAAATAATCTACCAAACACAAATTTCCTTACTTTTTGTGCTATGTTTATATATACGGCTGTCAATCGATATAGGGCTGTCAACAACATTTTAAATATTTATATATTATATAGTAAGTGAGAAAAAATACATGTACATGAGCATGTATACATATGAAATTCAAATGTGCAATGTAAGATTTTTAAACTATATTATAAATTGAAAACTAGAGTTTAAATGTGGTCTGCGATGTGGTAAGGGTTAACAGCAGGAAGTCTTATCATCATCATCATCAATCATAGAAAAATTATGTTCCTAGTAACTTGAGATCTAAGTGCTTAATCATCACATTTCGGACTTTTTCTTATGACGCCTGCATGTGTGTAGGCAAGTGTTGAAGATCAGATTCACAATCATGTAAATCAGGAATGTCCAAACTCGTTCATGTTTACGTGCAGGTTCAGGCTTGATCAACTGATGTAAACCAAACAGAGGCTTGATTCTTTGCCAAAAACATTTCCTTCTGGCTCACAGAACATTTACAATGAGAAGAAAAAACAGAGTGACAGACTGATAGCCATTCATATATGAATACTTTTTACATTTTTAGGTTTTGTCCATGAAAAGTCTCCAAGTCACCAAGTCCTAGAGCATCCATAGTACTACATATACAATGATGACATTTCTGAATAACCAAACTTTCCCTGACAAAAGCAATAGGCTATATGTCATACCTGGGTGACACATATAGTGACTGTGCCTGTAAAAGAAGAACATTTAAAACAAATAAAACCACTCTTTGATTCAAAGGTTGAAAATTTTACTATTAGATATTGTTGCATTAAAACCATTTAAACACCAAGAAATTGAAACATAACGAAAACTATAAAAAAAATAATAGCAGATATATTACTTGCACCTTCCATTACTAACCTATTATTCCTAAAGCTTAAAGTCCATGTAAAGTAAGAATAAATATGTGTTCTGAGTTTGACATACCACAGAAAAATGTGTTGTTAACCACCCTGCCAAATTTGAAAGATTAAAAAAATCGCCAAATATATGAAAGTAAAAATCAGCCTCTTTCTCTGCTCCCAAACGCTGTGGGAGTGCCCGCCGAGTTCGCTGAAACCCCGCCCCCTACCAAGTGTCACCTGTCAATCAAAGTCACCACCTCTACCAGAAACATGGACGCTAGGTCTGAGAGCTTTCTGCTGCTAACTCAGCTGCTAGCTTGGCAGCTAACTTGGCGGCTAACTCAGCTAACTGGCTAACTGTAGACTGTAGTAGTAGTAGTAGTGTGTGCTGAATGTATTTATACCTCTACAGGAGCTGGGACGGGTTTATGCCAATCACCGCTGCGTTATTTAATGTGGAGGTGATTTTCAGATCCGCCCACTAAATCCTCAACACAGAAATCTTGAAACACAGTTTGTGAAGCCTAGCTCCACAATTCAAATCTAAATGGTTGAAATGCTTTTTAAACCTTTTTTAGAAATACATTTATAACCTATTTAATGTGTTTAGAGGAAAATGTCTGAATTCACTTTACACAGTCTTTAAACTGCTTTTTCATCAGTCTATGAATTACATTTTATAGCTTACTGTACCTCATTACTAATTTATAATTCATATTTTAGAATAATCAGTGCATAATTCCTGAACATGAACCAGTAGTTCAAACATAGCTAGTTACAACATATTTTACAAGATCCTCATAAACAGAACAAAAGTTACCCTTTTATTATGAAACCTTACACAGTGATCCATCACACCAATATTTCTGCACCCTATGTAAGTTTCCCATGATAAAATACACCAACATCTAATACACCATGATGCCATTTTCCCTCAAAAATACAAAAACACTTAGGCCTACCTCTTTATTCCCAGATGTCTTGTTTTACACCTCAACATAGATAGCTCATTGTAAATATATTTTGAAACAGTCTTAATTGTATTGAATAACTCATTCACTTTTTTTCTTCAAAATAATAAAGTTTTCTTCTTATAGTGAGAAAGCCATCTTTATTATCTTAAAAAGTAAAAACAAACACCAATTTTGAGCACTTTTTGATTCACGTCACAACATACTCATAGTTTTCATAGTTCTAGATCAACATGATAAACTGTTGGTGTAATGTACAGTAATCTAGAGAGTGTGGCTTTATCATTTGTGACTACTTCACATGTGTAGCTTGTGTGTTTTAGAACTGTTGATAATACAGGCTGTGAGTAAGAATATGGGTATGAGGATATGTATGGGTGTGAGGATGTGTAAAGATGATTCAAAGGAACACTTACGAGAAAATGATTTCAAAATATTTCATATCGCTGAAGTGACCATTGTAACCTGGAAAGCTGTTGTATTCGCACATTTAAAACATACATATTTCCAGATGGCTGTGCAAGGTGTATGAATAACTGCTGACTAAACTAAATGTCCTTTGTGTGTTCAGTTGGGGTGGAGGTTTGGTTACTGCTGGCACTCCGCCTCACTCTAGACAGAGCACTTACTCATTTGTATGAGGTTTAGCTGGTTCAGTTTAACAAAACATTAGCACGGACTAGCATGGTCACTTCAATGTTTATTATTTTATAAACATTTACACTTTGTGCACAGCAAGAGCTTCCTCGAATTGTGTTTAACACAACTGACACAAATACTTAAACGCAAAAACCATTTTTTTGTATTTGTTTGACGTTTTGAGGCTAATTTCACATTAACAACTTCACTTTCAGGTTGGTCTCACACTAATGGCTTTGAAAATGAAATGGAAATGAAATATCGTGTCTGTCAGCAGCCTGTCATGAAGAAAATATCAATCATTCTTGATGAACATGAGAGGTCGGAATCTTTATTCCCACACCCTAGCTCCAAATCATATTGTTACATCACTACATGGCCTATTACAGTGAGTGACAATATTACAATGAAATGTGTTTTTTAGTATTTTTCTGTGTGTGTGTGTGTGTGTGTGTGTGTGAGAGAGAGAGATAGAGAGAGAGACAGACCGACAGAGAAGGAGAGAGAAGAGAGACAGAGACAGAAAAAGAGAGTCTTTGACTTTTGGCACCCTTTAGTAAAAGAAAGACACATACAACAGCTACACATTCAGAAAAACTATAATCTCTAAAAAAAACAAAGCTATTATCTATTATCATTATTTTCCCAGAGTAAACTGGTCCTAGTATATGCAGCCCCACGGAGAAAACAACCCCCATTTTTGTACAAATTCAACAGGGCAAGTCTACAAATGTCCTTTGTGGGTTCATGTTCATGAAATCACATGACATGAAAGCGAACATTGAATTCCTCACTGCAGTCATTTAAGATCATGTAAAGTTGTCTCCTGTGAAAAACAACGTGTTTCAGTAGCCAGACAGCACTTCTTTAATAGGTTAGACCTCTTTACCGTGTCTTGACAGTTCTCGGCTAAGGAACTCATCGCTTATGAATGGAGGCACATTAGACAGAGTGATCTTTGTGGCAGGTTGAGTCAGCTGCAGCACTGACGCAAACAAGCCACCGACATTGATCCCATTCTCTAGCAGCCAGTTTACCTGTGCCACTTTCTCCAGGAACAGAACCACTGCCCCGTTCATCCACGTGGCTGATTTTACTGACCCATGTCCGATCACTTCTCCAACATCTAGGGCTACCTCCTCCATGGTGCCCACTTTGACGCTGTGACTCCACGACAACCGGGAGACAACTATCATGGTGTGTGATATGCCAACAGGCCAGACAAAGCCTGGCCCTGCAAACTCACAGAAACCCCACCTAAAACCTAAATAAACCCAACAAAACACACCACCAATAGTAACCACAACTACACCAACAAGTGCATTAAAGAAAAAAGATAGAAAAACTCAATCACAACAGCTCTCGCACCGCTGAACATGGTGAAGAGTTGGGGAGGATTAGTCATTGTCAGTAAGAGGAAATGACAAAGAAAGTTGTGTAATGCAGCTGTCTAAGCTCAGATATAGCTCATTGTTGGGTAATAAGAACAACTGTGTGTATACTGACTTGTATCTGCTGTGTTTCTTGCAGCTCTGTCTCTTCAGGTGTGTCAGCTCGTGTGCCCATATACAGAAGACGTGAGCGGAACCTGCACAACTGTGAGCTGACATCACATGCCAAGCTAATTCCTGCAGAGACTCGTCCAACTGAAGTCACTCACTTACTGAAACTACCTACAAGAGAGCAGACAGATTCATTTTCATTGCGTTTTTCTTTTCCTTTACCTATAATTGCGAGGAGTTTTCAAAAAGGATTCATTCAGATGGGGAGAGCTCAGTTTGCAGTTTTGGGGATTTTGATCATCATTTTTCAGGTGAGACTTCCTGCTGTGGTTTCTTTACCTTATCCTTGCACATTTTTTCATTTCCATTTCTTTCCATTCTCCTGTACATTTAAAAGCCAGTAAATCATATTGTTGTCTTACTTATCTCTGACAGAACACTATGTGAGTGTTTTTATGATTCTTCTGCAATTTCTGAAGAAATGGCTCTCTACCAGTGGCAGCTGGTGACAAAAAGTATTGGGGGGGTCGGTGTCAAACAAACCATAGCACCACTTCATACCTCAACAAAAAAAGAAACAAAAGAAAGGAAAACCAATCTGAAAACAACACAACACACAGTAATGTTGCCTGAACACGGGCCACTACTTGAACATACATTTTGTCCTCCTTTCCTTCTGGCCAACAAACTTCTCAATAACAGCATAGCCAGTGTGTTCAGCCTCTCCTGGGTCTTGGTGTTTCTGAGAAAAGTTTGATTTATTTTCAAGGTTGAGAAGCACCTCTCAGCTTCTACTGTGCTCATGGGTGTAGTGATCATGAGAGTAGGAGAGTGACAGCTTATGAAAAGACTTCTTCAAGATTGTTCTCCATAAACAACTGGAATGGGTCCACAGGACCACGACAGGCGAACTCAATCAATCAGTCAATCTGTATTTATATAGCGCCAAATAACAACAAAAGTCATCTCAGGTCTAAACCGTACTCTTTCACTTAAAAAGACCTAACATTTCAGTGGCAAGGAAGAACTCCCTTTTAAAAGGAAGAAACCTCAGTCAGACCAGAGTGGACCAAAGTGGGCAGCTAACTGAAGACAGAACCGTTTAAGGTCGAGTCAGATGGCCGTCTTCAGTTAGCTTCCATTGAGCACAGGGTAGACTATGTTGCTCAATGCATGTTCAGGAAATGCCACCTTGTACTGTTGATGCTTGTGCCCCCAGCAGCAAGGTGGCACTAACAAGGTGGTTTGTGTACACACACACATATATATATACATATATATATATGTGTGTGTGTGTGTGTATATATGTATGTATACATGTATATGTATATGTATATGTATATGTCTATGTATATATATATATACATATATATATACATATATATGGGGTTTTTTTCTGTTGTTGACTTTTGAACTGTTGGTCTATGAAAACAAGACAACTGGAGAGTGATTTTCATAATGTATTGGCATTTCAAAGACTAATTCTATATTGGAAAAATAATGTCCAATTCATGGACATGTTCGTTAGTTGCAACCCCAGATAGACTCAATGAACTGTATGACCACAAGTTTCATATCAATTGAAATGCCATTAAAATTTCTCCTGTAAATTTAAACAGGAAACGCTTTCTCTTAGGTTACTATGCTTTTTCATATAGCTGGTCTTATGATTTATTAAAAGCCTTTGTTCTTCTTCTCCTAGACTTTGACTTTAGTGTCTGCTGAGGATCCAAAATGTCAACCTGGATTCCAGTCAGAGTTGTTGAGTTTCACAGTGACCAGGAAGCACCTAAGAGGGGGCACGAGGCTGGGCAAAGGTAAGAGCTATCCACAAACTCATTGTCTAATGCACAAAGATCTGAAGAAAATTTTGGTAATGACTGGTGATTCCTGATAGATATAACTGCTAAGCCTTTCTTTAAAGTACTCCTCTGGCTTTCTACAAGATTAGCTGTTCACATGTACTTTTGTGTAAACTTGACAGTAGATTATAGGTCTGTGCAGGAGGGTGAGACAAGGCTGTATTTTCTGAGTCAACATAAACACATCTACATATACACAGTTATGTACTGAAGAATTCATTTCTTCATTACTTCATTTATAATAGATAACCATTTCTTCTTTCCATTCCCAGTGGGCTTCACTGACTGCACAGACCGCGCAAGATTTCTTTTCACCAGTGATGACAGCCGCTTCATGGTACACACAGACGGCACACTGATGGTGAGTAGAACTGAAATGTACATTTTTAGCAGCAATTTAGCCAGATGTGCAGTAACAGATCACAGCTAAACGATTTAAGATGGATTATGTGTAGGTGATGCAATGTGGCAGCAGTAGTTCTGTTGAAAGAGACACATACATGTGTAAGCTATGTTTTCTTTGATTTTCCTGAACCCACCAGAAATGTTGAGAGAATTAGCTGTGTAGCAACAGTTGATATAGCTACTGTATGATCACTGCTCAGTTGCTTCTCTACACATACAACTACAGTTGTCACAGAAGAATAGCAGTTCAGTTTGCACGAGTTTGATTTGTGTTATGTAGAGTTTTCTTGAATCTAAATCTGTTATCAACATGGTGGTCTTTGCTGATACATTTTTCCCCTTTAGGTGAAGAGACAGGTTGTTCTACATGATGGACACACAGAATTCTTCATCCACTCCTGGGACTCACAAGGTCGCAAGATGACAGTTCCTGTCATGGTAGTGCATCACGGGCATCACCATGGGAATCACCATGGCAACCATCACCAAAATGAAGAGCATCAACATGGAGACCACAAACACCACAACCATCAGCAACACCATTCTGAAGTAGACTCTGCAAAAACCACAGAGGTAGGATGAGAGACATTATTGAGGGGACATGAAGGAAACTTCTAAATAAAACTGTTTCAACAAACAAAACATTTACTGGGAAATAAAGCTTTGCACATCCACATATTAATCTAATCATTTACCAAAGGCCTGAAATATAGTAGACTGACCTCATGAGAGGCAGTTTACCACTGAAAAGACTTGTTTTAGTCGTGTCTAAATGAACAATTTGACGGTAACAGAGTAAAAATGTGTTTTTCCCCCCAGAGTGAAGCTGATCCAGCGCTGCCTGTTCTGCATTTCCCCAAGTCTAGTGAAGGGCTGAGGAGGAGGAAGAGAGAATGGGTTATTCCTGACATCAATGTTCCTGAGAATGAGAGAGGACCATACCCCCTAAAAGTATCTCAGGTAAGAGGAACTACAGACTCTCGTGACTGACAATTTGATACTGAACTGCATTTACAATATTTGATTCTGATAAAGTTGTCTGACAGTTTCCACAGCTGTCATTGATGTCTGATTTTTATTTTATTTTTTAAAAAGTGTTCCTATTTACTGCATGTTGAAAGCCCTTTCTGTTTTCCTGTGTGCATCTCTCCCTACTCATCCCTAAAGAAGCCATGCAAACAATTATTAATTAAAACCTGATACCATGATATATCAAGATAATAAGTTTGTTTCCTTAGAACAACAAAGCCAAATACTCATCAGTGGTTTAATTTTCTTTTTCTTTTTTCTTAAATACTCCAGATCCGATCCAATGAAGATAAAATAAAGAAGATCTATTACAGCATTACTGGTCCAGGAGCTGATCAGGAGCCTGTCAACCTTTTCACCATGGACAGACTCACTGGTATTCTGTACGTCACACAGCCACTGGACAGAGAGAAGCAGGCCAAGTACATGGTAAGCATGCTCTCAGTTTAATACATACACTTTGTTCACTGTTCAGGATCATACATCAAATTGTGAAAAAACTCACATTCTCATTTTCTTCTCAGAAACAATGATTACCACCTTTTTTCAGTTGAAATGTAAAAATATACATTTTAGTGGGTTCACTTCTACAATCTAATAACATCTAATAGAACAGCCCTGAAATCAAAGTCAAATGTGTACTTTGATGCCATGGCAGCTCTAGTGATAAGGAATGAAAGTAACTGCATTGCCTGTTCTGACATGTACTGTACTATAATACAAACATGTTTGTCTTTGTGCAGTTTCAGGCACATGCTGTGGCAGAGGGTGCAGGAAATGCTGAGGAGCCCATGGAAATTATCGTGAATGTAATTGACCAGAATGACAACAAGCCGATATTTGCAAAGGACACCTACTTGGGAGAAGTTGCTGAGAACTCACCAACAGGTACTGTTCATAGATTGAATTAAAGCTTGACTAAAATGTTTCATATTCACTTAAACATGGGACAAGACTTTAAGGATGACTATAGCAATCTGGTCAATGCTTTTTAACAAATGTAACTGTATCTCTCAGGTCATTATGCTGATCTGGCAGTTTGTTTTCTGTCTGCACAATGCATGATGGTAGTTAGCTCTTGATTACTGATCACTGATTCATATTTCCCTCTCTCCAGGTTTTGAGGTGATTCAGGTTGTAGCCACAGATCTGGACCAGCCAGACCATGACAACTCAGATATCCGCTACCGTATTATGAGCCAGAACCCAGAGTTGCCCAGCGATGTGTTTGTCATCAACCCAGTGACTGGAGCCATCAGCCTCAATGCTGCTGGGCTAGACAGAGAGGTGTGTCTTTTTTTTCTTCTTTCAATTCCACTTGACTTAGGTTGCTTTTACACTCCTGTTTGATTTGGTCCCATTAGGCCACTGTAAATGCTTTCATACAAGCTTTTACTATATGTTTAGAAAAGTGCTCTAGAAATAAATATTATTACTATTATTCATGTTTAAAGTCATATGTGTCTCTTCTACCAGCAATACCCAAAGTTCACTCTGGAGGTAGAGGCAGCTGACATGAAAGGAGAAGGGTTGAGTGCAGGAGCAACAGTAATCCTCACTGTCACAGATAGAATAGACAATACTCCAGACAGTCAGCCCTCGGTAAGTACACAATACTTATATTACTTCTGGAAATGTGTTAACCCCTCCCCCAAAGAGTAGTGTCCAATCACAGCTCAGGAACCATAACTTGGCACAGCATGTCTTTCAAGCTTTGGAAGGCCTATTATCAGATGATTCACTTTTTTGGGTGATTTAACTTCTTTAAAAGGTTGAACAGTTTGACTGTAACAGAGTACAAATGTGTTTTTCTCCCCAGAGTGAAGCTGATCCAGCGCTGCCTGTTCTGCATTTCCCCAAGTCTAGTGAAGGACTGAGGAGGAGGAAGAGAGAATGGGTTATTCCTGAGATCAGTTTTTCTGAGAATCAGAGAGGACCATACCCCCTAAAAGTATCTCAGGTAAGAGGAACTACAGACCCTCGTGACTGAAAATTTGATACTGGATTTGATTTAGCTTTTTTTTTCCTTTTTTTTTTTTTTTTTTACAGTTTTCCTATTTACTGCATGTTGAAAGAGCACTTTCAGTCTTCTTCTTTGCATCTCTCCTTACTCATCCCTAAAGAAGCCATGCTCGCAATTATTAATTAAAACCTGATACCTTATGCATCTGAACAGCAGAAAAACAAGTACAGCATGGAGGCTCTTGAACAATAAGGCAAATGTGGAACAGATAAGGAAGGACATAAAGAGGTTTGTAGAAGAGAATGATACTGGGGATGTAGACCCGGCAATACTGTGGTATGCTCTGAAGGCAGTGATCTGTGGAAAGTTGATTGGCCTGACAATGTCACAAAAAAGGCCTGATTAGCTGTGTATAAACAAAAAGTAGAAAAACTGAAAGAATTGTAGAAAAAAACACTAAAACACAGGGGTCACACAGCATTACAACAAATGAAGGAAAAAAGCCAAGATATAGATGAGATTCTTCAGGAAGGGCAAGATTTGTAAAGTAGACCTATTATGAATTAGGCCCAAAGGCAACTAGACACCTGGCCAGACGACTGCGTAAAACAACAGACCTCTAGTGTAATTAATACAAATTAGAGACCCACATACAAATCAATTACTACATGAGCCGAGGCATCAAATAATACAATTATGTCACAATTTACAGTTACGGAGTTAAAAGCTGCAATCAGTAGGCAGAAGACTCATAAATCATCAGGCAGTTTCCATCTGAGTGGTATAAGGCCTTTAGGGAGGAACTAACACCTTTTAGTTTTATCCTGTTTTAACCAGACCCTTAAATAGGGCAGGGCACCCCCATCATGGAAGGAAGCAATAATTACTATATTACCTATGGAAAGCAAAGTCGAAGAGCAATGTAAACGTTTTAGGCCAGTTTCACTTATAAATGTGGACTACAAGTTATTTACATCAATGAAGACCAAACTGGATTCATCAGAGGGTATCAATAATAGGATGACATTGGAAGAACACTCTATATTAGTCCCGTTTCCATTAAGGAAGTAAAATTTAGGAGGCGGGAACTGTACAGGAATGTCCTTTCACTCGTTCCTCTCAGCCGTTGTGTCTCCATTGCAGAGTAGGACCTTGATAGGACCCATCAGACTCTGGGGATGACAAAATCATTTTGCAACAGTTTCGATTGTCGCGCAAATACTTATTTTGGTTCTTTCTGTTGCCTCACATCCCGCTTTGAATATACCCAATCAGCACCGAGTCAACCTCAAGCCCCACCCAGCAATTTTTTGGGGCCGCACGGAGTACATACCCCCTGTAGAGAGGTACAAGGCAGAATGAAGACCTGCAAAGACATGGTGTTCATATAAGGAGATCAGAGCATATCATTGATCTTGAGATAAGTGACTTGAGATAATCTGTTCTGTATGTCATAAGTTTGAATGCAGCATCTAACATAATTAAAGTACCTCACTGCTTTTCCATTGTCTCTTTACAATACTGTAACTATTGTGTTCACTGAGAATTATTTACCTTCTCCTGTAACCTTTTTTTTTTTATCAACGTATTAACTTTATTTTCTTGAAACAACAAAGCCAAATACTAATCAGTGGTTTAATTTTCTTTTTCTTTTTTTTTTTTTTTTTAAATACTCCAGATCCGATCCAATGAAGATAAAATAAAGAAGATCTATTACAGCATTACTGGTCCAGGAGCTGATCAGGAGCCTGTCAACCTTTTCACCATGGACAGACTCACTGGTATTCTGTACGTCACACAGCCACTGGACAGAGAGAAGCAGGCCAAGTACATGGTAAGCATGCTCTCAGTTTAATACATACACTTTGTTCACTGTTCAGGATCATACATCAAATTGTGAAAAAACTCACATTCTCATTTTCTTCTCAGAAACAATGATTACCACCTTTTTTCAGTTGAAATGTAAAAATATACATTTTAGTGGGTTCACTTCTACAATCTAATAACATCTAATAGAACAGCCCTGAAATCAAAGTCAAATGTGTACTTTGATGCCATGGCAGCTCTAGTGATAAGGAATGAAAGTAACTGCATTGCCTGTTCTGACATGTACTGTACTATAATACAAACATGTTTGTCTTTGTGCAGTTTCAGGCACATGCTGTGGCAGAGGGTGCAGGAAATGCTGAGGAGCCCATGGAAATTATCGTGAATGTAATTGACCAGAATGACAACAAGCCGATATTTGCAAAGGACACCTACTTGGGAGAAGTTGCTGAGGCCTCACCAATAGGTACGGTCATTGGATTCAGTCTGTGTTTTTAGCAAATATAACTGTATCTAATGAGTTGGCAGGGGCTGCTGGAGTGTAAACGTGCCCAAATCCAATACAGGGCACGACAGGACAGATAATCAAACATTTGAATAGAGCACACACATCCAATAAGACTCCTCTAAAGCAAAAGCCCCTTCATCTCACTAAATATGGAAGTCTGTGTTGATGACTATATGATGCACCAGTTTGTAAAATCAAAAACAACTTTGGACGCTACTCAGGTCAATATGCTGATCTGGCAGTTTGTTTTCTGTCTGTACAATGCATGATGGTAGTCAGCTCTTGATTACTGATCACTGATTGTATATTATTCTTTACTATATAGGGCATAATATTCTCACACAACCTTCAGATATCACTACAAAATGGCAACATTACCTAACTGACTGACACACATGCACACCACACAGTTTTATTGTGTAAATCACCTCTTGAATGAAGGGCACTTAAAACTTTGAAAACTTAATTTAAAGATAAGTGCTTAATTTCTACTTCATAATTCCCTCTCTCCAGGTACAGATGTGATTACGGTCACAGCCACAGATCTGGACCAGCCAGACCATGACAACTCGGACATCCGCTACCGTATTATGGACCAGGACCCAAAGTTGCCCAGCTACCCTCTGTTTATCATCAACGCAGTCACCGGAGCCATCAGAGTCAATGCTGGTGGTCTAGACAGAGAGGTGTGTCTTTTAAAAAAAACAAAAAAAACCTGACTTAGGTTGCTTTCACACGTAACTGTTGGAATGGTTTGTGTTTCAAGCAAAGGCTCCTGTTTGATCTGATCCCATTATGCCAGTGTTCATGCAATATTTGATGCAGATAGCTGCTTTCTATGTCTTCAAATCAAAGCAAAGGTGGTGTTAATACAACTAATTGGTACTGTACAGACCTAAATTGAGATGATGTCACCTGTCATCCCTGTTAAGTCATAGATGTCACTGGCTAAACATTTGTACATCAGGCCTGGTAAAGATTTAAGGTCTCAGATTGAAGCTTGTTTGGAAATTTCACATCATTCAAAACCTTTACTCAAATGTCACATACAACTGTAAATTGTAAGAAAGTTTTACTGTTTTAATGTTTAAACTCATATGTGTCTCTTCCAACAGAAATACCCAAAGTACACTCTGGAGGTACAAGCAGCTGACATGAAGGGAGAGGGACTGAGTACAACAACGAAAGTAATCCTCACTGTGACAGATAGTAATGACAACGCTCCAGTCTTCACTCAGCCCTCTGTAAGTACATAATACTCATGACTGGAAATTGACTGCGAAACCCTAAATGGTAGTGTCCAATCACAGCTTAGAAACCATCACTAGGCACAACAGGTCTGTTGAGCTCTGGAGTTTTCAACATAGTGAGTTATTGGCTTCAGTAAACATCTAGGTGGACCAGGTTAGGTTTAAAAAGCTGTTCAACATTGGTATTTTCACTGGATGGGAGCAAGGCTGGATTAGTATCCCCAAGGCACTGACGCTCATGGACTGATCCCTTTTTCATTTTACTTGATAGTACAGTTGGATCTTGGTCCTAATCTAAATATGTTTGCAGTTATTTTATTTTATTTTCATATTTTAGTCTTAAAGTAGGTGGACTATATTAAACTGTAGAGGGAAGTAATGATCTGAGCTGCACAATGAGACAGATCCTAAAAATGAACTTGATAGTTACTAACAACATTTATTCTAATCCTCTGTTTCATCCCTGGCATTCTCACAGTATGAGGGAACAGTTGCAGAAAATAAAGTGGGTGCTGTGGTCCTTACCATGTCAGTAACAGATGGTGATGAGCCACATTCCCCAGCCTGGAACGCCAAGTTCAAGATTGTCGATGGTGATCCTGGACAAATTTTCAGTGTGAACACAGGAGTTAACAAACATGAAGGAATCCTCACCACCATAAAGGTAGGAAGAAAAACAACATTATGAAAATGAATTTTAAAGGTTTAGACTGAACTTGGATGTTAGCTGTACAGCAGGAATGAGTTGTGATGCATTGTGTTGCTGTGCTTTTCCCTCCATCCAACCAGGGTGCTGACTTTGAGAGGTCCGGCAAACACACTCTGATGATTGCAGTGGAGAATGAGGTTCCTTTTGCTGTTCCACTCCCTACTGCCACCGCCACTGTAGTGGTGACTGTGGAAGATGTCAATGAAGCTCCGTTCTTTGATCCAGTGGAGAAGCTTGTGTCTAAACCAGAGAACCTTGCCATCGACAGTGAAGTGGTGCGCTACACTGCTAATGATCCAGACATTGCACGCAAACAGACAGTCTCGTAAGATCAAACTCCTTACTTTGAACCTCAGACTACTTTCTGTTTGGAGCTTTTTGAACATGCTGGTGTACATCATCTTAAATAGGTTAAAATAATAGAAACTGCAGACAGGATTTTCTTCATCTTAAATAATGTCATGCAACAGTTGGTAAACCTTTAGACCTTTTGTGTGACTTACTGTAAGACAACATTAAAATTAAGCTTTGTCTATGGCTTCCTAATAGATTTCTGGCCATCTTGAGCATTTGGTCAAAGAAAACAGTAAAATCTGAAATGCCTTTAGCTTAAACAGCCCTCATGTCCAAGCAAAACAAAAGGACACATGCAGTATATTGTAGATATCATATGTAAAATAATGTAATGTTATTTAATGTATATTGTACATTATGTATATTATTTAAACAATCTGCTCTGTTTCTGCCTCATTTTGAACCGTGGTAGTTGTAATCTACTTGGTAGCATAACATTTATATCTGTATTTATTTGTTTTATGTCCAGGTATAAGATAGTTAGTGACCCAGCGGGCTGGTTGACTGTGAACAAAGACACGGGCGTGATTACAGTGAAGAACGCCATGGACAGAGAGTCTCACTTTGTAAAGGACAACAAATACACAGCACTCATTGGTGCATATGACAATGGTAGGTGGGAGGCAAGACTGCTGACTGTTGCTTATCTTTAAGTGAGAAATGAAACACACAAACACAATTTGTTTTTGATGGTGGTGGCTAGTTTCAAGACTGAAACTGTTCTGAAGAGATTTCTGCCAAAGTACCAAAATATTAGCTTGACATCCTTGGCTTAGAAAAATGTTGTAAAGGAAGACGTTGTCTAAATATGGACTTTATTTCATGATTTAAATATTCCCAAAATGTAATGTATTTTCCCCTCCATGTGTGTTTTCCCTCCACAGATGAAGTCCCAGCCACAGGAACTGGTACTCTGATCATCCAGCTTGAAGATGTTAATGACAACGCACCCTCCATTGTAGAACGTGAATTCACTGTAAGTGTCCTTTCCCAAATGCTGAACAGTTGTCATGTTTTTGTTTTGAGTTTGTGGTTCAACACTGTGTGATTAATGTGACTTTAATCTATTCTGATATTCAAGATGTGATGAAATGAAAGATCAAAATGTTGAATCTGACTTTGTTTTCTCAGGTGTGTAACAAGGACGGCGCTCCTCAGTTGCTGTCAGTGACAGATAAAGACGGACCGGGCTTCACTGCTCCATACAGAGTCTCTCTACATGGCATGACTAAGTCTCACTGGACTGCTAGGATGAATGACTCCAGTATGTAAAGAGAAGCCAGTTACAGGAGAAATGCCTAGTTTATTCCTGATAGTTTATTTTAAACTTATCAAAAAGTCAGCTAAAAAAGCAATTAAAGCTACACCCACCCATTGGTTATATAATACATCTAGTGATATGCTTAGGCACATCATCAGTGATAGTACCTGGAGTCATAGGGTGTTTTAGTTCTTTCACTGACCTTCTGCATCTGATCCTCCCATGGCACTGTCAGCTCCAGCATGACCACCTGCTTTGATGCGCTAAGAATGGTTTCCATGATGTTCTCTGGGAATTATAGTTGCCTTCCCAGGCCCTCAGTTGACAGTCATTTGCTGTTCCAAGGAGGCCTACTTGGGCTTTCGGCTTGGTGTTGGGATGTTCACCTGCTCTCCCAAAAGTGATATTGCACTGTGATGGTCTGTGGCACTTGGCTTGGTCGATGGTGCTGCTGATGGCCTCAGCTTTAACCTTCAGCACTTCTTCATGTCGCCAGCAAAATCGACCTTCCCCAAGTGCTGATTTGATCCATTTCTTGTGCCACTCTGCTCTCCAGAGAGTTATGAGCTTCTTCCTTACGATGCAGCGGAGTTCTGCCAGCCCGTTCTTCTCCTTTTTACTAACAACGTTGAACTGTTTCTTCAAAAGGCAAAATTCAGGTCTAAGCTGTGTGATCCTTTCAGCCATGCGTTTTTTGGTGTGCTGGCCTTTGGTACTGCTCTTCCTCTCCACTGTACCAAACCTCTCTGTTGCAAGGACGATGATCATGGTTGTCATTTTTAGAGCCTCCTGTCTGTCCCTCCCCTCATGACTGCTTCCAGGATGCAGTTCACCACGTCATCAAATCGGCACCACTCATTAATTTTGCTGGCTGGACGCCACTTAACCCACTGATGTTGTACCATGCATGGTGCTGCCTTGGAGGTTCCGGGCACTGTGCCTGGCTCCTCCTGCATCTCACCAGGGTTGCTCCCTGTGAATTGTTGCTCTTGCACCATACCTTTCATTCATTCAGACCACGTGTATTTTTGTATGTCTTGCCACATACACATACAATGCTCGTCGTCGTTTGTCTGAATGCATGAGACGTTGCCTGTTTGGGATGCTCATTCTTTGGGCGCTCTTGGGCTCCCCTGGCAGTATGTTTCCTTAGGACCTTTTGTAGCTTACTTTGGATTTTTCCTCACAGAAGATGCAGGTTGGGTTGCTGGCCCTTCTTGCCCTAGATGCCGTCTTTACGAACTGTCATCTGTCTCTCCAGCTGTCACCACTCTCTTCATGGTAGTCATCCAGTCTCTTCCTGGAAGTCACTGGCTCAGCCAGATTAACATGGTTGTATAATAAATCTAGTGATGCACTTGGGCACATTATCAGGGATACTGCTTAGTGATCTTCTGGGATGGCTGGTAATTTAATGAGATGAGCGACTGATCTCTGGTACACTTTATCCTTCACCTGAATGTTAGCTGATCGAATACGGCCATCCGCACTGATGTGGACATCCTTCACCTTGCCGACTGGCCAAAGGGCTCTTGGTAGGTGATGATCAACGATCATGACCACAGTGCCAGGTGTGATGTTCTCAATGTCACTCTGCCACTTCTGGCGGGGCTGCAACGTAGGGAGATACCTCTTGATAAAGTGACTCCAAAACTGATCTGCAAGTACCTGGCTATGCCTCCATCTCCGTCTGCTTAGTACTTCAGACGCTGGGTAGATGACTTGAGGTAATGAGGCGTCCGGCCGCCCCATCAAAAGGTAGTTCGGGGTGACAGGGTCCGGGTCGGCAACATCTGAGGAAACATAGCCCAGTGGCTTAGCATTCAAGATATCCTCTACTTCGATCAGCACGGTCCTCAGTACTTCTTCGGTGAGTGTTTGGGAACCAACTGTGACTTTGAGAGCAGTTTTAACTGAACGCACCTCACGTTCCCAGGCTCCACCGAAATGGCTCTTGCACCATACCTTTCATTCATTCAGACCACGCGTATTTTTGTATGTCTTGCATTGTTTGTCTGAATGCATGAGACGTTGCCTGTTTGGGATGCTCATTCTTTGGGCGCTCTTGGGCTCCCCTGGCAGTATGTTTCCGTAGTCATCCAGTCTCTTCCTGGAAGTCACTGGCTCAGCCAGATTAACATGGTTGTATAATAAATCTAGTGATGCACTTGGGCACATTATCAGTGATAGTACCTGGGGTCATAGGGTGTTTAAGTATTAAGTATGATTATCAAATAGTTTTCCTCAAATTGACAATTCACTGTTCAGATGTATAAGTGTAATGTTTATGATGTGTTTTTGCTTTGAATTGAGAATATCAGGTTTGTGCTTTCTTCCAACCTGTGCACCACACAAAGTTTATATAGGCCAAGGTGGCCCATATTTGGCAAAAGGCAGTGATAAAAAGTGTATTTTTGTGGAAATTGTAGCTGAGACTAAGTGGTTCAGGTGTGGTAGCCGTCGCCAAGGGGTGTTGATCAGACACAGAGGAGGCGGAACTTCCTTTACCATTTATTAGACGAATGTGTGTGGTCTACAGGAAATAAACATATGAAAAATCCAGAGGCAATTAGGTTACACCTTAAATGTAATCCTGAAATAAGACAGCAAATTCGAGGTAAGTAATGGTCTGCATATACTCTATTAAAGCAAAGACCAACAGAAACAATATTATAAAATAATGAACGAACTGGCCTTCAGTCTCCTTCATTTGGTACATCACATCTTTAACTGAAAAACATGCCTTATGGTCTCATAAACTCCAGGTGGCACTCTCTAAAGTTTCACATTCCAAATTATGCATTAATCACACAATAGCACTACACTGGATGCATGAACTGTCACCAAAATAACGCTACACGTTATGCATCAATTATCTGCACTCAATAACACCAAAGTATTATTATTACTCTTTCCTGCTTACATACATAAAGTTACAGAATAATTATGCCAGAAGTATAAGTTACAGAAATAAAGGAAATGCTATAAACATCCGTACTAAGCATTTCTTGGTAATATGGGTTAGCTGTGAAACTTAGCTAAACACGGGCTGTAACAACTTAACGAGCTGCCTCTACATGTAGCGAAAATAATTACAAACTAAACTTAAATGCAGGTAAACTTGCACTTACTTTTTTACATTCACGCACACAGAAAGTCCAAAGAAAATAAACTGATTCATAACTGGTACTATTAACTTCTAAACTCTCATTTTCTCCAAAACTCTTCTCTTCTCCTCCTGGGCCTTTACACTGTTTTCGTCTGCTGCAGAACTAGTCAGCTCTGATTGGCTGCTGCCACTCAACGAGCAGCTGAGAGGAAAGGGAGGGGAGGGGGGATATGCTCATGATCGCTGCATGATCTCAAGTCCGCATCTCAGAGTCTCTTGAACAGAAATGTTACTGGAACAAAGCAAAATGATCAACTAATAAAGTCAGGGTTTGTAATAAGTACATGTTCCTCTTTTTTGCAGAAACAGGCATCATCCTGAATATGGCTACTGAACTGCCCAGAGGAGTGTACACTGTGATCCTAAAGGTTGCAGACAACCAGGGCATGGAGCAGGACAGCAACTTGACGGCCACAGTGTGCAACTGCAAAGGTCATCAGATAAACTGCAGTCAAGTGGATGAGGCAGGTTTGAAACTGCCAGTGATCCTGGGAATACTTGGAGGTGCCCTGTTGCTGCTCTGTGAGTCTGAATTATGATTTTAAAAATAGAAAATGCTCATCATAATGTGAGTGGAGAAGGAAAGCCAAATAAAGCCATGAAGCTTTGCATCACAACAATGATTGGAATCCTGTATCATATTTCTTTGGAAGTTCAATGGAAGCCGATGAAAAACCAAACCTAAAACTGTGCATTTATAATGCTATCAACTCCAGTAAGTGATAATTAGGCAATACTGAGGTATGACTGTTTAAAAAGGCAAGGCTGGTGAAATAGTGCATTAGTTGGGAACTGTTTTCAGTGACGGATGAATCCACATTGTGGGATTGTATGTGAGGCTGAGTCATAATAAACTACAGTGTGTTTTCATGGTAATGGAGGAACAAGTTAAGAATGAGTTGAGTTTGAGAATAGTGGAGCTCTGTAGAACAATGGAAGAAGATATATCAGGCTTTGGTACACACACAATACTTGGGTCTTTCTTAACAATAAGAAAAACTAGAAATATCACCTTTCCTTTTTGAAGGACTAATTCTATAATGACCACATTAAACTCTCGTACTGACAGACCCGACTCAACATGGCTTTTCTTTCTCAGCTGTGAAGGAAATGGGTGAATCAGTATCAATCAGTCAATCAAACTTTGTGTATAGCACTTTTCATACATCACGATGCAAAACAAAGTGCTTTTACATAGTCAAGTCAAGCTTTACTAGTCATAGTTATGTGGGTGTGTAGTATTAAGCTTTGTACTCTGTGTCTCCAGTGCTGCTGCTGCTGCTGCTGATGTTTGCAAGACGGGGCAAAGGAGAGCAGAAGGTTCCTCTACTGCAGGACGATGATATCAGAGACAACATCTACTACTATGATGAAGAGGGAGGTGGAGAGGACGATCAGGTAAATGAAGACAGAGGGTTGTTGTAGAGCAGTGACACCTCTGTTGAGACATTTGAGTCAGGGTAGCACTGGCTGGGGCAGAGATATGTCACCCTCTATCACTGTGAATTTGTATCTTGGCCATTTTTAATGACAAAATGAGCCCTGTCAAAGTAGTTTTGTATATCATATTGCTGAATTAGTATGATCAATGCATTGTAAGCAACATGTTGGCAGTATTTATTGTTAAGGTTAGTTGAGCTAGAGCTCATCTTAAAGTCAACTATGTATCTTCAAAGTACTTAAAACTGTTAAAATAAACTTGGTAAAATATTTCCCTCTGAAATGTAGAGTAACACAAAATAGAAATATTAGTACAGGTAGAGTGAATGGAAATAGTTGCTTTCCAAGATCTATTGTGTAGGATTAGATGTTATTATCTCTTAAGCTTGATTTATACTTCTGCGTCACGCCGACAGCGTAGCTACGTGTAGCCCTCTGTGTCGACGTGGACCTCTACGCCGTAGCCTGACATGCACCTCCAAAAAATCCTAACTACGCGCCACGGCAACGAGGACCGCAAGGGCTGTGATTGGTCCGCTTTCCGTTTTTTTTTTCTTCCTGCAACACCGCTATTATTATTAATGATGTACAAAAGGTATTTGTTTTCTGTTATTAGCGCACATAGCTCAATGCTACATGCTACTGTGACCGAAAGATAAACAAGGATACAGATGACTCCTCTAAAACCACACATACATACAGTCATACCCCCTAGCGGCATGGCGGTGAATTGCAGAGCAACGCGTTCCCTCGACGCAGAACTTTGAAAAGTCAACGACGTCGTTCTTGCTCACCAGGATGTGTTTTAGTGTTGCTGGAGTTGGACAGAGGGAGCAGACAAAATTAACACGATTCATTGCATTGGATGTTAATTCAATTATTGAATAGTACCTGTGATGGGTTTCTAATGCCACACAGTTCAGAACTTGTGGATCACATAGATCGTAATTACAATGTGACAAAGCTGTGTCAGTCTGCAGAATAACTGAAGTCTTACTGACATCTTTTATACACTTCTATATGCTCATTCAAAATGTCTACTTATTTGATCAGGTATTCAACCACAATTACACATAGCAGGGTCCCTGTCAGGCAACAGGTGCACACTGTTCAGATGACATTCCCATTAGATCATCTTTCATACATGCATATCATCGTTATTATATTGATATTTACGACACTACACTAGTGTAACCCATGTAGACATCTCTCTGCCGTTACTCTGCGATGTGTTGTGCGAATTATTTAATGAACATCATTGTGACTTCTCGGCCTGGATCCTCAACACTGCGTCCCTGTCGCCGTAAGCACTCATCAGCGATGTCAATAGCATTGTTCAGCCTGATCCAGTATTCCATAACCCAGTGTTTCCCACAGATCTGAAGGCAATGTGTGGTGGTAGGGTTAGGGTTAGGGTTAAGAAAAGGAAATGCAGCTTAACGAATACGATGCGTATTTTTTAATTAGCGTTAAAAAAAAAATTAATAACGAAACGCAATATGTGGCGGCCGGTGTTGAATCTGTGGCGCACCGCCACGAATTAGTCTATGTGTGGGAAACACTGCATAACCCCTTCGTGTTGCAGTGGCCTAGTGTTGTAGAAGTCAGCCATCGGCATGGAGGAGTATGTCAGTTCACTGTAATGCTGCTTTAGAATGTCAAATATCAGTCCTGGGGTCTGAATGTGGTTAAGTGAAAGGTTGTTGCAAAGTGTAACCCTCACTACATCTTTAGCTTTGCCCATTAATTTAGACAGTATTTCCTGCGACTGCTGCTCTGTTGGAGTGTTTCTCTTTTCAAAATACATATTCATCAAATCAACCCACTCTCGAACAGAACACTTATCACTGCTGTCACCCCTGAAAACTGGTGGTTCTTTAACGTCAGACTGCATGACTAGTTTTACACCAGATAGGTTCAGCCCAGAATGGCCCTGCTCTGCCCTAGAGTTCTCTGTTAATACAGGCTCAGTAGTGCTTTTAACACTTCGCAATTGGACAGCGATGGACTGACCGATCTGATCGGCCAGCTCTGAAATGAGACCGATCTGATCGGCCAGCTCTGAAATGAGACTGCTCAAATCAGCATGGGGTGTTGTCTGTGGGGACTGAGGCTCACAAGGGGGGACCTGGATTCGGGTGGAGCTAAACCTAGGGGTCTCCAGCCTACCCACTCTAGGTGTCTGAACTCCCTCATTGAGAATCCACCCTCTCCCAAAACTTGTGGTAGAGCTAATTTCCCCTGCTGAACCTCCATTACCTCCCAAATTAGTTGCTGAATGCATGTTAACAACCCAAAATAGCAGTAGAAAAAGAAAAAAGAGAGAAAAAAAATGTAAATCAGGTATCAAAATTTCACAACAATAAGAGTCTCAGTTGTAATAATGTCAATGACAATCTCAATGTGATATTACTGTTAAATGTATCAGCGATTAATAAATGTCCCTCTCAAATGAGATGACCAGACTTTAAATGTGTGCATGAGCTTCCCTCGGTGATCAGAATGGCATCGATGCTTGATGATCCGGGTCACGGCACCAATGTAACCCATGTAGATATCTCTCTGCCGTTACTCTGCGATGTGTTGTGCGAGAATGAACCAGAGAGACGAGGTGGAGGGCTCTGACAATGTTTTACTCGGGCTGTCACAAAGCAAACATACAGGGGAAACTTGAGTGCTGTACACAAGGAGGCTGCCGACACTTCTGCAGACATGTTCCAGCAGTCTTTGACTGAAACACGCAGGCGCAGACTGAAACCTCCCCATCGGAGCCTCCCCCCCCATACGTACACACACACAGAGCTCCCCAACACAGACAGGCAGAGGAAGAATAACCCAAAACAAACCCAAAAAAATGTAGGAAATGAAATAATTAATGAATATTTTGGTGAAATTATGAAAGTAAAATATCCAACTGTTACACTAGCCTCCCAAATGGGGATCTTTATCATAGTTCTCTCAGGCTTAATCAAATGTTTGACTCCTATTGTATTTCTGATTAAAGCTGTAATCCATCGTCAAGTTATTTCCACAAACATGGATTACATTGATTGTAGAAATGCACAAACACACACCTGAATGTTTTTACCTGAGAGATGCAGTGTCTCACGTATGATCCTTCATGTGTTTTCATCAGGACTATGACCTGAGTGTTCTGCACCGTGGTCTGGACAACCGGCCCGAGGTGTTCAGGAATGACGTGGTGCCAAACTTCATGCCGGCTCATCAGTACCAGTACAAGCCCCGCCCAGCCAACCCAGATGAAATCGGCAACTTCATCGACGATGTGAGTCAAGTTAACATTCAAGATCCAATGTGAACACATTCAAATCTAACATTGTTAAATGAATCACTGCCTTGATAAATTGTTTTTGAGGGGAAAAACACATGGTTTCTCATGGTTTGATACTTGAACATATGCTGTTTGCTACTCTCTCAGAACCTGAAGGCAGCAGATAACGACCCAACAGCACCCCCCTACGACTCCCTGCTGGTGTTCGACTATGAGGGAGGCGGCTCTGACGCAGGAAGCCTGTCGTCACTGAACTCATCAAGCAGCGGAGACCAGGACTACAACTGCCTCGGCGAATGGGGACCCCGCTTTAAGAAACTGGCCGACATGTACGGAGGAGGAGAAGACGATGACATGCTGTAAACGTACCAAAGAACAAACGCAGCGGATAGGTGGATGGACGTACGGCCAAGTGAATGTTCTATTAATGTAAGCATGGACTGAGAATCCCAGGGAAACTCCCGTCAGCCCTGTGTGTGGATTATGTTTCACCGTTCAGTGCAGTCCTATCAGAAGCCAAAGGATGAATTTGTTCTTTTATAAACCCCCCCTCTGTCTGTCTGTTAGACCCCTGTTTGACTTGTAGGCTGATGACTAAAAATGCTTTCTGTTTTTCGTTCTGAAGCCATGTCATCAGTCTCAATGTTCATTTATGAATTTTGTACAGAGTTGAGATATTTTGGCCTGCATCATAGCTTACTGGGTGACGCTGGACACACGCAGACGCTTGCACTGGTAACATTGTGTAATTTTGGCAATGTGTGGTACTTTACATTTCTTGCTTGTTTTTTCTAAAGTATATTTTTTCAGGCTTTTTTGCCTTTAATGTACAGGACAGTGGAGATAGACAGGAAACAGGCAGAGAGAGGGGGAATGACACGCAGGATAAGACCGCTCGGTGTGGGATTTGAACCGGGGTCACCTGCAACGAGGACTATAGCCTCAACACATGGGGCGGGTGCGCTACCCACTGAGCTAAGCTCAACCCCTTGCTTGTTTTTTCATGTTTGTGCTCACACTTTTGTATTTCTGTTTTGAGGAATAAAATGATCAAGATAAAATGCAGGTAGCCTCTGAGGGAGTGGTCAATGAGTTATCAATAAGTGCTTTTTTTTTTTTAAAGATTTTGTTGGCATAGACGTCTTTATTTATCAGTAGATGGACAGGAAACATAGGAGAGAGAGGAGGGGTGACATGCAGCAAAGGACCTCCGATTGGGATTCAAACCGGGGTCGGCTGCATATATGGTATGCGCTCTAACCACTCGACCACCTGCGCACCCAATAAGTGCTTTTAAAGATGTTTGATAAGTATCTGTTCAGTTGTCTGTACTACATTGTAATTTCTACACCTTTGTTGTTTGGGTACTAACACTTTGTTTGGATTTTTATAAAGTTATCTTAGTACAATAATGTGTGAATGACCTTTTTATTTCACTGATTGAAAGAGTTCACCGTTTTTAATCATAGTCAAGCTCACCAGAGCTACACAAAATATAATAAGGCACTTTAAGACAGAGGTGTCTGTGCACTGCAAGATATATAAGGAAGGAAAGACCATGACAGACTGTCTGCACTGATGATCCATCACCTGCATAATGATCATGAGTCATGAAGGGATTTAATAACCAGGTTGTGTCACATATACAGAATATTATTCAAATCTGAATCATTCATAACACTCATCTAGCCACTAGTTTGCATGTTAAGGTACAAAAGTGAAAGAACAGAAGTTGGATGAAGTTTTATAAAGTTGCATTTCAAATTAAATATTACTACATTATTAAAATTGTGCCCGCCCCAATGCTTAATTTGTAAATTATTGCTCATGAGGGACTTTCAGTCGTAGCCTCACAGAGGTACCAGGAAACCCCACATGTCTGTGGGACAGAGGGCTGTGTGAACATACGGTCTAAATTTTAATAACATAGGTGCTGGAACATAGACACACTCCCCTCACTTCCACAAAAAAGTTACTTTAAATGTTTATTATTTTAAAAACATTTACACTTTGTGTACAGAATGAGTTTCCTTGAACTGTGTTTAACACAACTGACACTAATACTTAGATGCAGACTGTGTTTTTATATATATTTGACGTGACAATAATAACCTGTTAGCATTTTCATAGATATTAGCTGAGTCATGACAAATGCTGGGTAGTCAGTAGTCCTGTGTACACTCAGGTCACAGTGTGGACTATTTATCTACTGGTCTGTCAATCAGATGATATCCAGACAGTCAGAGGGAAGAGAAGAATGGATGAAGGAAGTGCTCTTGTCTTAGGGATTCATTATTTAGAGTTTATCACCATAGAGGAAAACTCCAAGGAGCACATTAAGGCAATGGGTTATATGACTTCATACTACAGTTTGCTATGATTTATGAGATGTTACACAGGACATTGAATATAGGGGTTTAATAAAAAGCATGAGAAGACTATCAAGTACCTTTTTAGTTTCCTTTTTCCCCAGCTGTATATTTGTAGCTGTGTATTTGCTATCTTGAACACATCCCATTTCTCCAGCAAATGACTGGCATGAATCACTCACTTGTGAATTCATTATACACTCACCAGCCACTTCATTAGGTACAACTGTGCAATCTAATTCAATCCAATACAACAGCACTACCATAAACTTTTATGAAATGTATATATTTTCAGTTTTTGTTAACATTTTCAAAAAGGTGATAATTCTACTTCATTTTCATTATTGAGGTCATACTAAATGATGGTGGTGTACTAGGGTGAATTATATTGAATAGTGTTCCTAATATTTTGCCCCCCTCATGTATGTTAATGGAGTTAACACAATACGAGGAACACCATTTTAGGGGTTTCTTATGGTCCATAAATGTCCATTGTAGATCCTGAAGGAGGCCAGCTGGAGGGTTTAGTACCATGAGTCTGTGTCACACACCTGAACCCAACAGGTTGTTTATGATCAGCATGCTCCCTATATGTGAAACCTTGGGGAGAAGCCACATTTGTCAGTTTAGAGACTGCCTTAGGAAAGACCCCTCTCCCAGTACTTCTTAGCCTAAGTACACCCCTACCACCTTTATCACCTCCTATCTCCATTGCAGACCCCCTGGTAACTGCGGTACCTTCCCTTCCCCCCAGGAACCACACAGCAGTGCCTCACTCTTCGACCCAGTATACCCTAGCAGATGAAGCCCTTTCATACATCTGCAAACTGCTCTCCAATGCCTGAATATCTTGCCTACCACTCACCAAAATTAAGAGATCGTCAGCATACGCTGAAACAACCACCAGGCACCCTAGATAGAAAACTCAATCACAGCAGCTCTCACACCGCTCAGCAGCACGCTCACTCCGACAGAGAGAGAGAGAAAGAGTTGTAAGCATGATAAGAGATGCAGGGAAGGTTAGTCATTGTCAGTAAGAGTAAATTAGACAGAGACTTGTGTAATGCACCTTACTAAGCTCAGATATAGCTCATTAATAAGAACCACTGTCTCCATACTGACTTGTATCTGCTGTATTTATTACAGCTATTCGCGCTTGGAAGTATCAGAAATTATCTGGTATCTGTCTTAAGGTGTGTCAGCCCATGTGCCCATATTGGGAAGACGAGAGCAGAATCCGCACAACTGTGAGCTGACATCACATGCCAAGCTAATTCCTGCAGCGACTTGTCAAGCTGAAGTCACTCAGTCACTGAAGCTACCTACAAGAGAGCATACAGATTCATTTTCAGTTTTTTTTCTTTGCCTATAATTGGGTCGAATTTTCAAACTCCCCAAAAATTCAGATGGGGAGAGCTCGGATCGCGGTTTTGGGGGTTTTAATCATCATTTTTCAGGTGAGACTTCCTAAATATAATTTTGATACATGAGCTTTGCAGCAAGCAGCTTAGTTTTTCAGTAAAACTTCTGGTGACTGCTGGTGATAAAATGTATTGGGGGGGGATCGGTGTCAAACAAACTATAGCACCACTTCATACCTCAGCAAAAAAAGAAACAAAAGAAAGGAAAACCAATCTGAAAACAACACAACACACAGTAATGTTGCCTGAACACGGGCCACTACTTGAACATACATTTTGTCCTCCTTTCCTTCTGGCCAACAAACTTCTCAATAACAGCATAGCCAGTGTGTTCAGCCTCTCCTGGGTCTTGGTGTTTCTGAGAAAAGTTTGATTTATTTTCAAGGTTGAGAAGCACCTCTCAGCTTCTACTGTGCTCATGGGTGTAGTGATCATGAGAGTAGGAGAGTGACAGCTTATGAAAAGACTTCTTCAAGATTGTTCTCCATAAACAACTGGAATGGGTCCACAGGACCACGACAGGCGAACTCAATCAATCAGTCAATCTGTATTTATATAGCGCCAAATAACAACAAAAGTCATCTCAGGTCTAAACCGTACTCTTTCACTTAAAAAGACCTAACATTTCAGTGGCAAGGAAGAACTCCCTTTTAAAAGGAAGAAACCTCAGTCAGACCAGAGTGGACCAAAGTGGGCAGCTAACTGAAGACAGAACCGTTTAAGGTCGAGTCAGATGGCCGTCTTCAGTTAGCTTCCATTGAGCACAGGGTAGACTATGTTGCTCAATGCATGTTCAGGAAATGCCACCTTGTACTGTTGATGCTTGTGCCCCCAGCAGCAAGGTGGCACTAACAAGGTGGTTTGTGTACACACACACATATATATATACATATATATATATGTGTGTGTGTGTGTGTATATATGTATGTATACATGTATATGTATATGTATATGTATATGTCTATGTATATATATATATACATATATATATACATATATATGGGGTTTTTTTCTGTTGTTGACTTTTGAACTGTTGGTCTATGAAAACAAGACAACTGGAGAGTGATTTTCATAATGTATTGGCATTTCAAAGACTAATTCTATATTGGAAAAATAATGTCCAATTCATGGACATGTTCGTTAGTTGCAACCCCAGATAGACTCAATGAACTGTATGACCACAAGTTTCATATCAATTGAAATGCCATTAAAATTTCTCCTGTAAATTTAAACAGGAAACGCTTTCTCTTAGGTTACTATGCTTTTTCATATAGCTGGTCTTATGATTTATTAAAAGCCTTTGTTCTTCTTCTCCTAGACTTTGACTTTAGTGTCTGCTGAGGATCCAAAATGTCAACCTGGATTCCAGTCAGAGTTGTTGAGTTTCACAGTGACCAGGAAGCACCTAAGAGGGGGCACGAGGCTGGGCAAAGGTAAGAGCTATCCACAAACTCATTGTCTAATGCACAAAGATCTGAAGAAAATTTTGGTAATGACTGGTGATTCCTGATAGATATAACTGCTAAGCCTTTCTTTAAAGTACTCCTCTGGCTTTCTACAAGATTAGCTGTTCACATGTACTTTTGTGTAAACTTGACAGTAGATTATAGGTCTGTGCAGGAGGGTGAGACAAGGCTGTATTTTCTGAGTCAACATAAACACATCTACATATACACAGTTATGTACTGAAGAATTCATTTCTTCATTACTTCATTTATAATAGATAACCATTTCTTCTTTCCATTCCCAGTGGGCTTCACTGACTGCACAGACCGCGCAAGATTTCTTTTCACCAGTGATGACAGCCGCTTCATGGTACACACAGACGGCACACTGATGGTGAGTAGAACTGAAATGTACATTTTTAGCAGCAATTTAGCCAGATGTGCAGTAACAGATCACAGCTAAACGATTTAAGATGGATTATGTGTAGGTGATGCAATGTGGCAGCAGTAGTTCTGTTGAAAGAGACACATACACGTGAACCCACCAGAAATGTTGAGAGAATTAGCTGTGTAGCAACAGTTGATATAGCTACTGTATGATCACTGCTCTGTTGCTTCTCTACACATACATCTACAGTTGTCACAGAAGAATAGCAGTTCAGTTTGCACGAGTTTGATTTGTGTTATGTAGAGTTTTCTTGAATCTAAATCTGTTATCAACATGGTGGTCTTTGCTGATACATTTTTCCCCTTTAGGTGAAGAGACAGGTTGTTCTACATGATGGACACACAGAATTCTTCATCCACTCCTGGGACTCACAAGGTCGCAAGATGACAGTTCCTGTCATGGTAGTGCATCACGGGCATCACCATGGGAATCACCATGGCAACCATCACCAAAATGAAGAGCATCAACATGGAGACCACAAACACCACAACCATCAGCAACACCATTCTGAAGTAGACTCTGCAAAAACCACAGAGGTAGGATGAGAGACATTATTGAGGGGACATGAAGGAAACTTCTAAATAAAACTGTTTCAACAAACAAAACATTTACTGGGAAATAAAGCTTTGCACATCCACATATTAATCTAATCATTTACCAAAGGCCTGAAATATAGTAGACTGACCTCATGAGAGGCAGTTTACCACTGAAAAGACTTGTTTTAGTCTAACAAACACTGCCCCCTACTGGTGACTGTGTATGAATGAACAATTTGACGGTAACAGAGTAAAAATGTGTTTTTTCCAGAGTGAAGCTGATCCAGCGCTGCCTGTTCTGCATTTCCCCAAGTCTAGTGAAGGGCTGAGGAGGAGGAAGAGAGAATGGGTTATTCCTGACATCAATGTTCCTGAGAATGAGAGAGGACCATACCCCCTAAAAGTATCTCAGGTAAGAGGAACTACAGACTCTCGTGACTGACAATTTGATACTGAACTGCATTTACAATATTTGATTCTGATAAAGTTGTCTGACAGTTTCCACAGCTGTCATTGATGTCTGATTTTTATTTTATTTTTTAAAAAGTGTTCCTATTTACTGCATGTTGAAAGCCCTTTCTGTTTTCCTGTGTGCATCTCTCCCTACTCATCCCTAAAGAAGCCATGCAAACAATTATTAATTAAAACCTGATACCATGATATATCAAGATAATAAGTTTGTTTCCTTAGAACAACAAAGCCAAATACTCATCAGTGGTTTAATTTTCTTTTTCTTTTTTCTTAAATACTCCAGATCCGATCCAATGAAGATAAAATAAAGAAGATCTATTACAGCATTACTGGTCCAGGAGCTGATCAGGAGCCTGTCAACCTTTTCACCATGGACAGACTCACTGGTATTCTGTACGTCACACAGCCACTGGACAGAGAGAAGCAGGCCAAGTACATGGTAAGCATGCTCTCAGTTTAATACATACACTTTGTTCACTGTTCAGGATCATACATCAAATTGTGAAAAAACTCACATTCTCATTTTCTTCTCAGAAACAATGATTACCACCTTTTTTCAGTTGAAATGTAAAAATATACATTTTAGTGGGTTCACTTCTACAATCTAATAACATCTAATAGAACAGCCCTGAAATCAAAGTCAAATGTGTACTTTGATGCCATGGCAGCTCTAGTGATAAGGAATGAAAGTAACTGCATTGCCTGTTCTGACATGTACTGTACTATAATACAAACATGTTTGTCTTTGTGCAGTTTCAGGCACATGCTGTGGCAGAGGGTGCAGGAAATGCTGAGGAGCCCATGGAAATTATCGTGAATGTAATTGACCAGAATGACAACAAGCCGATATTTGCAAAGGACACCTACTTGGGAGAAGTTGCTGAGAACTCACCAATAGGTACGGTCATTGGATTCAGTCTGTGTTTTTAGCAAATATAACTGTATCTAATGAGTTGGCAGGGGCTGCTGGAGTGTAAACGTGCCCAAATCCAATACAGGGCACGACAGGACAGATAATCAAACATTTGAATAGAGCACACACATCCAATAAGACTCCTCTAAAGCAAAAGCCCCTTCATCTCACTAAATATGGAAGTCTGTGTTGATGACTATATGATGCACCAGTTTGTAAAATCAAAAACAACTTTGGACGCTACTCAGGTCAATATGCTGATCTGGCAGTTTGTTTTCTGTCTGTACAATGCATGATGGTAGTCAGCTCTTGATTACTGATCACTGATTGTATATTATTCTTTACTATATAGGGCATAATATTCTCACACAACCTTCAGATATCACTACAAAATGGCAACATTACCTAACTGACTGACACACATGCACACCACACAGTTTTATTGTGTAAATCACCTCTTGAATGAAGGGCACTTAAAACTTTGAAAACTTAATTTAAAGATAAGTGCTTAATTTCTACTTCATAATTCCCTCTCTCCAGGTACAGATGTGATTACGGTCACAGCCACAGATCTGGACCAGCCAGACCATGACAACTCGGACATCCGCTACCGTATTATGGACCAGGACCCAAAGTTGCCCAGCTACCCTCTGTTTATCATCAACGCAGTCACCGGAGCCATCAGAGTCAATGCTGGTGGTCTAGACAGAGAGGTGTGTCTTTTAAAAAAAACTAAAAAAACCTGACTTAGGTTGCTTTCACACGTAACTGTTGGAATGGTTTGTGTTTCAAGCAAAGGCTCCTGTTTGATCTGATCCCATTATGCCAGTGTTCATGCAATATTTGATGCAGATAGCTGCTTTCTATGTCTTCAAATCAAAGCAAAGGTGGTGTTAATACAACTAATTGGTACTGTACAGACCTAAATTGAGATGATGTCACCTGTCATCCCTGTTAAGTCATAGATGTCACTGGCTAAACATTTGTACATCAGGCCTGGTAAAGATTTAAGGTCTCAGATTGAAGCTTGTTTGGAAATTTCACATCATTCAAAACCTTTACTCAAATGTCACATACAACTGTAAATTGTAAGAAAGTTTTACTGTTTTAATGTTTAAACTCATATGTGTCTCTTCCAACAGAAATACCCAAAGTACACTCTGGAGGTACAAGCAGCTGACATGAAGGGAGAGGGACTGAGTACAACAACGAAAGTAATCCTCACTGTGACAGATAGTAATGACAACGCTCCAGTCTTCACTCAGCCCTCTGTAAGTACATAATACTCATGACTGGAAATTGACTGCGAAACCCTAAATGGTAGTGTCCAATCACAGCTTAGAAACCATCACTAGGCACAACAGGTCTGTTGAGCTCTGGAGTTTTCAACATAGTGAGTTATTGGCTTCAGTAAACATCTAGGTGGACCAGGTTAGGTTTAAAAAGCTGTTCAACATTGGTATTTTCACTGGATGGGAGCAAGGCTGGATTAGTATCCCCAAGGCACTGACGCTCATGGACTGATCCCTTTTTCATTTTACTTGATAGTACAGTTGGATCTTGGTCCTAATCTAAATATGTTTGCAGTTATTTTATTTTATTTTCATATTTTAGTCTTAAAGTAGGTGGACTATATTAAACTGTAGAGGGAAGTAATGATCTGAGCTGCACAATGAGACAGATCCTGAAATGAAAGCCTTCAGATTTAAAAATGAGCTTGTTAGTTACTAACAGCATTTATTCTAATCCTTGTTTCCTCTGTTTCATCCCTGGCATTCTCACAGTATGAGGGAACAGTTGCAGAAAATAAAGTGGGTGCTGTGGTCCTTACCATGTCAGTAACAGATGGTGATGAGCCACATTCCCCAGCCTGGAACGCCAAGTTCAAGATTGTCGATGGTGATCCTGGACAAATTTTCAGTGTGAACACAGGAGTTAACAAACATGAAGGAATCCTCACCACCATAAAGGTAGGAAGAAAAACAACATTATGAAAATGAATTTTAAAGGTTTAGACTGAACTTGGATGTTAGCTGTACAGCAGGAATGAGTTGTGATGCATTGTGTTGCTGTGCTTTTCCCTCCATCCAACCAGGGTGCTGACTTTGAGAGGTCCGGCAAACACACTCTGATGATTGCAGTGGAGAATGAGGTTCCTTTTGCTGTTCCACTCCCTACTGCCACCGCCACTGTAGTGGTGACTGTGGAAGATGTCAATGAAGCTCCGTTCTTTGATCCAGTGGAGAAGCTTGTGTCTAAACCAGAGAACCTTGCCATCGACAGTGAAGTGGTGCGCTACACTGCTAATGATCCGGACATTGCACGCAAACAGACAGTCTCGTAAGATCAAACTCCTTACTTTGAACCTCAGACTACTTTCTGTTTGGAGCTTTTTGAACATGCTGGTGTACATCATCTTAAATAGGTTAAAATAATAGAAACTGCAGACAGGATTTTCTTCATCTTAAATAATGTCATGCAACAGTTGGTAAACCTTTAGACCTTTTGTGTGACTTACTGTAAGACAACATTAAAATTAAGCTTTGTCTATGGCTTCCTAATAGATTTCTGGCCATCTTGAGCATTTGGTCAAAGAAAACAGTAAAATCTGAAATGCCTTTAGCTTAAACAGCCCTCATGTCCAAGCAAAACAAAAGGACACATGCAGTATATTGTAGATATCATATGTAAAATAATGTAATGTTATTTAATGTATATTGTACATTATGTATATTATTTAAACAATCTGCTCTGTTTCTGCCTCATTTTGAACCGTGGTAGTTGTAATCTACTTGGTAGCATAACATTTATATCTGTATTTATTTGTTTTATGTCCAGGTATAAGATAGTTAGTGACCCAGCGGGCTGGTTGACTGTGAACAAAGACACGGGCGTGATTACAGTGAAGAACGCCATGGACAGAGAGTCTCACTTTGTAAAGGACAACAAATACACAGCACTCATTGGTGCATATGACAATGGTAGGTGGGAGGCAAGACTGCTGACTGTTGCTTATCTTTAAGTGAGAAATGAAACATAGTGGTGGCTGGCTTGATAAGCCTAATTGCACAGCTGTGTCCCCTAATCAATTAAGATTATCTCAAACTGGGATGATACCATAGACTGTATAAAAGAAATGGACGTAACATCTGTGACGTCACCCATTGGTTTGTGGACTGCTGCTCGGAAGCCAATAGTATCGAATCTGGGCAGCGCCATCTTGAAAATTTCAGGTGCATGCCGGGAAAAAAAGAACACGGATTCTACTTTATATGGGTATGAGGCGGAGTCATGGACGGACGTATGGGCGGGACCAACGGCGGAGCGGGGAGGCTGCGATTGGTTGCGAGGGCTGGATCTTGAGGACATTGGTCAATCAACCTGTCAATCAGGACGTAGCCACGCCCTAATGCATACCCTGCTTTATCGTCACATATAAAATCAGGGAGGCCAAAATTTCCCAAATGAACATCATACTGCATTGAAGAAGGCTTTAAACTAGCGATTGAGACCATAAACACATTTTGAAAACGTTTACTGAGGTTAGAAATCAAGTGAGAAGTTGGTCAATTCTCCATTGACTTGTATAGACGGACGTATTTTTGAACACAAAACGGTCGCCCCCTGGTGGCCTTTTGATAGAATACAGTTCTAAGTTACTTCCGCATTGGCTTCTTTTCAGAGGACAGGAACTCCCCGCCTTGCATTTAGATTCAAGACTGAAACTGTTTCTGAAGAGATTTCTTACAAAGTGCCAAAATATCAGCTTGACATTTTTGGCTTAGAAAAATGCTGTGATGAAAAATGTCATCTAAATATGGACTTAGTATCACTCGGCTGATTTAATTTTTCACAGAATGTAATGATGTTTTCCCTCCACAGATGAAGTCCCAGCCACAGGAACTGGTACTCTGATCATCCAGCTTGAAGATGTTAATGACAACGCACCCTCCATTGTAGAACGTGAATTCACTGTAAGTGTCCTTTCCCAAATGCTGAACAGTTGTCATGTTTTTGTTTTGAGTTTGTGGTTCAACACTGTGTGATTAATGTGACTTTAATCTATTCTGATATTCAAGATGTGATGAAATGAAAGATCAAAATGTTGAATCTGACTTTGTTTTCTCAGGTGTGTAACAAGGACGGCGCTCCTCAGTTGCTGTCAGTGACAGATAAAGACGGACCGGGCTTCACTGCTCCATACAGTGTCTCTCTACATGGCATGACTAAGACCAACTGGACTGCTAGGATGAACGACTCCAGTATGTACAATATTACATGACTGAAAATTATAATTTTAGGAAAAATAAAAAGCCAGTCACAGGAGAATTGCCTAGTTTATTCCTGATTAATGTTTAAAACTTATCAAAAACAAAAAAAGCAATTATAGAACCACCCACCCATTAAGTATGAATATCAAATGTTTAAATAAAATGATTAGTTTCAGATACAAGGTCACTGATGTTTGCTAAAGTATAAGATTAGAGACTCTTTATCTATTTTATATAGGCCAAGGTGAGCTCTAAATTATCCGTGACAAAAAGTGTGTTTTTGTGGAAATGTTACTGGAATAAAGTAAAATAATAAACTAATAAAGGCAGGGTTTGTAATAAGTACATTTTGCTATTTTTTGTAGAAACAGGCATTATCCTGAATATGGCTACTGAACTGCCCAGAGGAGTGTACACTGTTGTCCTGAGGGTTGCAGACAATGAGGGCATGGAGCAGGACAGCAGCGTAATGGTGACTGTGTGCAACTGCAACCAGGGGCGCTGCCAGGGATTTTGGGCCCTGTGAAAAGATATCACGTTGGGTCCCACCACCAGGCACAGGCTGCACCACATCTCTAGAACCAAAGTGACCCATTCAAAACTTTAAATAACTCTATCTATGCATGCTTACAACTCAATATTTACTGGCATTAAGTGTAACGTCTAGTTCCTGGGTTTATACATTCTTGGTTATTTCCTGTTTTATTTTGTAGTCACCTTTTGTTTCTCACTTCCTGCCCTCCTGTGTTTCCCGCCTTGTGTGTGATTACCTGCCCCGCCCTGATTATTATCACCTGTGTTGAATTATCCCACCTTCCCTTGTGTTTTTAGTCTGTGTGCTCCCCTTTGTCTCTGTCAGTCCGTCTCCTCGGTTCTTATGAGTGTTCCAGCCTTTTTCTAGTGTATTTGACCCAGTTTTGTTTTTTGACCTTGTCTTCTTCCTTTTTTCTCAGTTTGTCTCTACCTGACTGCCCAACTGTGTATCAAACCTGCTTTTCATTAAACTCTTTGCATTTGAACTGTTTTGTGAGTTGAATCTTGCTCTTGAATCTGATTGTATTGTCAGTCACTACAATGAAGCTGTGAAAATATAACACTGTTTGATGCAAGCTGTAATGTGCTTTAGACTGTCTTTTACAGTCTCATAATATTGATGGTAAAATTATTCAATGAAAAATCTCCTTAATATGAACTAATAACATAATAAACTCACATAAATTAACCTCTTTAATTCAAATGAATATCCTCTATAAAATGATATCACAAACAAAATTATAAAATCAGCTGCACATTTTCAACTAAATATACTAGGACTCAATCAATTTTCTTTTTTTCATGACAATAAGTGGAAGAAATTCCTACAGACCCCCTGCAGTTATATTAAGTGATTTGTCATTCAACACAATGCTGCCCAGTTTGCAGTAGGTCATTATTATGGGGGGACAGAGGTGCTGCTGAGCCTGAAGACGCATCTGTTGGTCCTGGCACCAAGGAGCAGGGACAACTGAGTTAGTATGAATAGCTGCTAAAAGTGTATCTGCTTTTGTTAAATAAAAGAGGGTAGCAGTAACTAATGTTAGGGGAGCAAAAGTAACTGCTGTTTCACTGTGAACTAAACTTAACAGGTACATTTTTCTTTGGCACACACAAAATACTTCAGGCAATCTGTCCAACAGACAAAGGTATCCAAATCAGCAGGCAAAAACAAAGGTGGACACACACTAGAAACAAAAATGCTGGAACTCACACAAAGGTGAAGAAAATCTGGCACAGAAGGAAGGGAAGACACAGACTTTAAATACACTCGGAGAGGGAAGACAATGAAACACATGTGCAACACATTAAGGTGGGACAGAGAATCACACAGACAGTAAACTTGCTGAAACGAGACAAGAAGAGGTAAGTGACCAAAATAAAACGGGAAACACAAATAATAAAACATGAACTATAGTTGCAGGACTGACCATGACAAAAATATCACCTTTCCTTTTGAAGGACTAATCCAATAATGACCACGTTAACTCTTGTGCTGTATAGAGCAAATGGCTAGCCCAGTGGACCGTACTGGCTTGGGCTGTGGGATAAAGATGATTTGGGAGGATGATCACGACCAGTGTGTGTATTGCTTGGGGCAGGACCCCATCTTCTGCATGAATTGTTTTATTCTGCCAGCTAGAGTGAGGGAGGCTACGGATCAGGCTTTTTCTATCAAATGTCTAGCCACTCTCACTGAGTAGCTGCACAATACTAAATCGCCAAGAGTGGTGGTCTGGAATGACCCAATGGTACAATCACTTCATACCCCTGGGGTGGTTGTCAGGGCAAGGGTGGCAATGATCCACCCTATTCTAGCCTTCTATCTGTGCCAGCTGGCCAGCCAATTGGTGGACTCTGACCTAGCTGCTGAGGTGCAGCAGATGTCCTCACTTTTGGCCAAGCTGATGAAAGAGCAGGCAGTGGTGCCTGGCAGAGCCCTGGCCTTACTCTGCAGGGTGAGATGTCACATCTGGCTGTGACAGCTACATGGAGAACACCAGGCCTGTCTACTCGGGCTGCCTGTGGTCCCGTCTGCCATGTTGCTATTTCTGCACCCCCTCTGACAAGGTCGGCCACCTTTGCTAGTGGCAGGTCCTCAGCACAGGGAGGTTCTGGTAGCATAGGTCTACACTCTAAGCGGAGAGAGCCATCAGGGAGGTGATTGCAAGACAGGACAATATGCAGGCTGGGTTTCATTCACGTTACTTCCTCATTCCCAAGAAAGATGGGAGACTCAGACCAGTTTTGGATTTGAGGGGGCTGAACAGGGTTTTGAGGCCAATGCAAGATGTTGACTGTGCTGAGGGTTTCGACAGACCATCCTCCAAGGTGACTGATTTGCCATAATCGGCCTAGAGGATGTGATCTTCTGATCCCAATATGGAAAGGGCACAGACACTATCTCAAGTTCACCTTCTATGGCAGGACCTGCAAACTCTGTGTCCTCCCATTCGGCATATCACTCACCCCCTGCACATTCACAAGGAGCATGGATGCTGAACTAGGACCCTTCGGTCAGGAGAGTTTTTGCATTCTCAATTACCTAGACTGGTAGACTAGGCTCTTGCAGCACTAAGAGCACCTAGGTCTGCATCTCAACAGGGAGAAGAACTTGGGGCAAGGATGACCTGGAGACTATGTCTCCACTGTGGCAGACACAGTACATGTTGTACCCCGACATGTTTAGTGGATGCATGTCTAGGCATTTCCCTTTTTCTCTAAATTGGTTAAGGTCCAGTCTATATAATGACCACAACCCATACGCTGTTTCTCTGTTAGTCATGGCGTGTCCCTTGATTGGGGAAGTTTGTACATGACAGAGCTGCCTTTTGGGGCTTTTCCATTATACAGTTCTAGCAGTACTTGGCTCTACTCAGTTTTGGTACCAAGCATGTTGTTTTTTATTACTTCATAATACATTCTCCACATGAGCAGGGTCCTCATAGCACGCCATTTTATATATGACACAAACACATAATAAATGGAGGACATCGAGGTGATGGTGTACTTGCTGCTCAGTCTGTGGCTTCTTGTCACCGCACAACGCAAGAGAAGAGAGCCGAATCACTGTAAAGCTGTTGTTGGCTACTTCACATGTGTAACCGGCTGTTTTAAGAACTACTGATAATACAGGATGTGAGTAAGAAAGGAGTATGGGTGCGAGGGTGTGAAGATGATTCAAAGGAACAATTGTGAGAAAATGTGAAATTATTTGTTAGTGTCTGTGAGCACACAGTAGAGATCATGTGACTGTGTTTATGTAAATGTGAAAGAGAAGCTTCTAACCTTGGCCTAGGACGTGTTTTCAGAAAGTGAATGCTGCCATAAAGATCTGATGGGAACTAAAAGCTTATGAATGGCCTGCTGATGGGCTTTTAACGGGAAGTTAAGTGTTACTGGATGATGGAAGTGCTTTTATGCTGAAGTCAGCAGCAGATATATAGATAAACAACACTGGATTCTTTTACTTCCCCATCCACCAGCACATATATACTGTCCTCCGTATGGAGCATTTCCTGTAGACACTCTATGCTGATCAATCAGCGAGCAAGAACTAAGAGCTGAGCACCCTCTGCTTCACACTATACTACTACACTACTCTGCTTATGAATGCTTTAAAGAAATTTTACCTGCATAAGGAGTGCTTTTACGCTTTCATTTACATGTCTGTAACTTACTAATATTTACCAAGAAGTTCTCTGGAAAGAATAATTGTTTGATCTTGTGCATGGGAAAATAGAAACTGTTCTCATGATGCATTCCCAATTACATAATCCCACTTAATGCTAGCCTCAAGGTCTTTCAGTCCTTTCATAGTAAGTCAGGTAAACATGCAAGCATTGTACCTTTGTCGACAGGAACCACCTTAAAATTATGTATCATTATTGGTGATTATCACCCAAAATTTACTCTTATGAATTATTCAAATGCAGTAGAGTGTTTTGTTGGATGTCCCAAAGTGTGCATTTGGAGTTTTTCGTGTCATCCTGATAATAATGAAGTTATTGCCTGACAGATGCAGGTAAAAAAAAATGTATCTTAAAGATGAACCTCACAAGTTCTAGTGAATATTATGATCCTGACTCAAACTAACCCTTTTCCACATACCACTTATTGTATATGTCAATATTATGAAGAAGAACTGTGCATCGTTGATCTAGTTTTGTTACACCTGTCACTTATTAATGTCGTAGTTGGAGGTACCTACGGTCAACCTAACACACTGATCTTTTTAATCAAAAGTACTGAATGTTCTCAAACTTATATTAGTAAAGGGGGAAGTTAGTTTCAGGTGGTTTTAATATTAAGCTATTTAAGATAATTATCTATAGATTACAGAATTTCAAAAAAAAATACAGTCACGCTATTTTTATTCTGATTATTTTCTTGTTTTTTTTATTGCAATTTAATGAATGTGGCATACTGTATATAGATACAGTATTTGTTTATATTTATATTTAGTTTGCCTCAAAAATAACAAATTAGCACAACTAAACTTTGTTATTATCATAAAGTATATATGAAGAACAATATGGGTAATGTCAGGTCTAACATAGCATGTATGTATTGGCAGAAGATTTAACCAAGTTGTATAAAACATCTTGATCTATCTTGATACATGTTAATACGGGTAGTGCATTAAATTTCAACAGTATCCATGTAAGTTACAATTTGATGCACCATAATTAGATGAAGTGGTGAAACTTTCCTCCGTTAGTGCACTGTAAATCAACCTATGTGGTTGTTTGATTATGAGGACCTTTAAAATTTGCTAATATTTCCCAGAGTTTTCTATGTAGTTTTGCATGCTTGCCTGTTGGTATGTGTATTTTGATGCAGATATAGATTTAAAACTTATAAAAATTTTCTCCGATTAAAATAATAATAAAAAACATAAATAACATTTTTTGGAAATCACAAATTCCCTGGATAGTGTAGCTTCGGCAGAGGTACACCTTGTTGTCATCTAAATATAAACAGATCAGTGTGGGATCATGGCCTTCTATAACATTTAACTTATTTGCTGAGTAGTTTTTAAATATCCTGCTAATATACAAAGACACAGAAAAACAGGACTAAAAGCATAGTCTCAATAGTATGTACATGTTGTCAAAGTGAAAAACTACAAAACAACATTTTCACTATAATTCCATCCATTAGTAACATATTGACACAATGTATGACTATGGCTGGTCCGAAATCACTCACTACTCCCTATATAGTGCACTACATAGGGAGTACGCCATATTGTAGTGCTGTCCGAATGTCTAGTGGGAATTATTATACCCTATATAGTGGACTCAATGTATCCCACGGTGCAGTATGGTACAACCGGTATGGTACTAACCAAGCAATATTTACCATCATGCATTGCGCTGACATAATTAACGGCACCTGAGCAGTGTCCGAAAGTGCTTTTTTTCTTTCTGCAGATGAGCTCCCTATGTAGTCCACTATGTTGGACTCCCTATGTAGTGCTTAGGGAGTAAGGAATGAGTGAGTGATTTCGGACACAGCCTATGACTACTATGGTCATGGGTTTCATACACATTCTGTAAAAAAACATCTAAAAGCAAAAAAGTCATCAGATGGGGGACCCTGGGACAAAATCTTATCAAATGGGGGTCCGTTGGTCTTGACATGAAAATGTTTGAGAACCACTGGTATAAATCATAAGGAAAGTTCTCAGTACTGTTGTTTTAAATACAGCAGTTTCTGTGTCAGTCAGTAGATACTAGATTCTCTAAACATTGACCTGATGGTTAATCATTAACATGATACCTTTATCAGCCAGCGGTACAGGCGGTACAGAGGAAGACAATCTGCTGGGTAATAAAAAAGACAAAAGAAGAATAGTATTGCTGGTGAATTATCTGAGTTGAATGAGCTCATGTTTTGTGTTGGAGGAGGAGGAAGGAATTATAAGTTAGAAGGGAGACAATAATAATCACATTAGAGAATACATAGCAGTGGATCCTGACTGATAGCAGAGGTTTACTTTCTGTTTGGTCTGTTGTGCCGAGTGTAAAAGTTCATTCTTTGCCTTGGAAACAGTAGAGTGACAGAAAAAAAAATATCAAATTGACTTCTGAGCCATCTCCATGATAATTTAACAAAGACAATAAGATAAAGTGGAAAGCTCAGGAAAAAGCTAGTAATGGCACCTTGAAGACAGATTTTGTTTTTCATTTAGTGTTGCTGTTGTTGAAGACAACACTGTTCATCCCTAGTCTGATCTCAGTGCAGTTACTCATTAATCAGGAGCAGGTAGGTTATTATACAACAAGACCATACAGCTACAGCCATGGCAGTGGCTCTGTGAGGCTGTACTTATGCACAAAAGTGCTGTGAGGTAGATGCTTATTGTAGCATGGCACCATGCTCACAGTGACAATGCTAACATGCTGATGTTTAACAGGTATTACTGGGGTCAACATTTGCTAATTAGGACTAAATACAAATGCTGATGAAATGTGATTACTTTTGTATTTGGTTATGCTGAAGGTAATCATTTCACTTTTATATATATTGTCTCTTTGCTTTCTGTTCTCCGTTCTTCTTCCTGTACATAAATGTCACTGTGTTACTTCTGTTTTTAAACTGCAAAAGTATTCACTTGCTTGCTTCTTCTAGGGAACCATTCCTCCCACTCTCACCCCATTTACTTTCTCTACTAATTAACCAAATTCATCTGAAGCCTTGGAGCTTGTTATACATTCCTGTACGATAGTGGAAGGACATGGTGCTTGTTTGTGTGTGAGATAGAGAGAATATTTCACTGTTAGAAATTCCACAAAGGATAAGAGATCTGGTTAGAATAAACCTTGTCTCTTAGTTGACACACATAAATACAGTCAAGGTCAGTCGGCTATGTGTTGTGTTTAACTTGAACAGGAGGATGGTTGTTAGACTGCTCTGTTCCTCTAGGTTTTCTCTATGGACTACTTTCACTGAGCTGTTACAGTTTCAATATTGTAAAAAGAGATATGTAGCTGCAGATGAAATGCTGACAAATGATCAGGTCGAAGGTCCTCGCCATTGTTCTTTGTTTAAAGCTTTAATTATTTAGAGAGTAGGTATGAGTTAGTAGTAAAGACCAGATGGCTTCATGTGATATTTAGAAAGAGGATATTTAGAGCTGATGTCAGTTACAGATCAGAACTACACTACACTCTAACACTGTTTCTTTTGTTTCTGACATTTGAAGAATCTGCTCAACAACTACAAATGGGCTCAGTCACAGTTGCTCTTGGTGTTATTTGCTTGGTGCATTAAGGATGACAATTTGGTAATAATTTCTCTGTCTGCTGCAGCCTTTTTGTTAATATGAGAAATGATATTAGATTCAGTCTAGTTCTGCGGTAATAACAGTGGCTCTGGTTTGAAACTGACATGTTAAGCCCTTCTTTACACACTTCCTTACATAACAAGGTCTGAACGGCAGTAGAATTACTATAACATGGGTTTTGACTGAGATATCAGTGGCAGGTAAGGAATGGCATCAGCTTTAGAGAGCAACACAAAAGGAATGACTAAGAAGACTGGAAAAGCGCTATATAAGTACAGTCTATTTACCATTTACCATTAATGAGTTATAAGATTACTTTCCTCAATAGGTAATGAGTAAAATAAGAACATTCTACTTTAAGAGAATAATGAGTAGTATTAGTATTAGTAATGCTTGTTTTTTATAGCCAACACATGCCCTTGGAGAATACTTGAAGTAACTGGGCTTATTTTAAACATCTGGGTTTGATGCAAGGCAATGCAATGCAATAATCTGCTTGTCCCTCAGTCACTACTGGTAAATAAACTGGATGAAGGGAAGGAGCTAATCCAAACACTATAGTGGTAACATTTCTCTTTTGGGGGGGTAAGGTTTTGATCAAAGAAATTGTGTAGAGATAAAATGAACCATTAGTACATGTTTGATGGACTGCCAGTGGTGCTATTGGACAACTCCCATGTCTTAAATACATAAAAGTGTGCCACTACTAGAGTTTCATGTAAACATAAAATGACAAGGCACTGCTTCATATCTACAGTAATTGCAGATTTTCTTTACTCAAAAGGTAATAAACATGGCCATATAACCTTATTAGACATAATCCCCTCTTGAACCACAACTTTATTCATGGTGGGGTATGCTTCAGTGACCGTGGGAATTTTATTGATGCTTACATTCCTGTTGTAGTGACACCCAAGGCGAACTAGCCCCAGGTAAGGAGTCAATCAGCTTGCCTTTAGCTGACACATTGAGGACACGCCTGGGAGTCCTGCTTACAAGAAGAGACTGCAGACAGATCAGCTAAAGGTTGCTTAGCCAGAAAATGCCAAGAAAGCAACAAGGGAATATTTTTTTGAGTGCTGACCACCTGTAAGAGCAAAGGGCAGGATTGGAACATATTTAGTCAATGAGACCTTGGCAATGGAAAGGAATGTGAAGCATCACCTCTCTGTGGGGGAGGGGCTGAGGTTTATTGGCATTGGAACTTAACCCCTTGGTAGAAATCAAGGAGACAGGCAGACTACATTGCAGATTACCAATTTACTCAACATGACCCCATTGTAACACTGATGTCATATTCTGTGACTCAGTTTTCACTGCTGATTCATCTATGTTTAATTATTTTTATCTGACTTTAAGTCCAGTTGAACTGAAACACATGAAAATGTGTTAAGTTTGTAGAGAACCCGTGGTGAAAAGGACATTTTTTCTGTTTCTTGAGGACAAGCAAGACCAATAAACATCTCCAATTTTACTGGATTACTGATTGTAGATTTTAAAAATGTACAGAGTTTATTCACTGAGACTATGATGCTCAGCTATTTCTTTAGTGTCAGTGTGCAGTTTGAACTTAAATTAACCAGATACTCAAACAAGACACATTGAAAATATAACTCTACTAATAGACACACAATTCTTGTTGTGATTGCACCAATTGTCGCACACAAGGACGTGAACCACCCACTCTTCAAACTTAACAGTGTAATCTGACTCTGCTCACTGCCTTCCTCTCACTCTGCCTCCTTCCTTCACGGCCCCCTCCCTCCATTCCTCCTCTTTTCTATTCTCCCTCTTTGACCTCTCTCACCGGCTAAGTGGTGACCACTGTAAACTGACCAATCTTTCCTCTGCCCCCACATCTCTCACCATCTTTCTGTGGGAAGGATGGAAGACTGATGGAGGGGAAGAACAAAAGATACCATCACTTAATAGCTTTTTGAAAAGTCCCCCGTCTTTCATGCTTACTTGCTCTGAAGCTGTGAGAGGTTTCAATGGAGAATAGAGAATACAGAAAGCTTATTATGCTTGAAATGACAAACTTCACAGTTCGTCTTTCTGTACTGTTCCCTACATGGCCGTGACAGTATTTCACAACATTTACATTACATGCAAATATGGGTATTCCCCCCACCCCCATCAACTTTTAAATGCAGAAATGCATCTAAAAGTTGATGTGAAACTTAAATGAGTTCAGCAGTCTGAGTTAGTCATATCAAGTGGATATCTGCCATATTTACAGTCTGTTTAGCATCATATTCCCTCTTTGTGTTTTCTCTGACAGTGTTTTCCTGTTGAGCTGTGGTGGAAGTATAGTAACAAAAAGAGGGACTTTGGCACTAAAAATACTGCAACACTAAAAGATATCTATTTGATTTGACTTTTTTTAATGGCTGAAGCATCATATTAGCTTCAGATCAACGTTTAAATACATTTATTTATTTTTTTAAATACATTTTTTAAATACATTTTTACAAAGAAGTAGGATTGTGGATTTAATCCCCCATCACTTGTATAGTAAGTTCATTATTAAGGGATCTTCTTCACCTGAACCTTTGTGAAATGTAATGGAGCTCCCTGCAATTATCGGAACATACAGAGTAAAGGACTGTCGAAGATCCTGGTGCTAGATCCAAAAATAAAACACAACGTAGATATGTAATATACCTTTGAGCACACTAAATTTTAAAATATTTATTTCTTCTTTTTTAAGCTATATTTGATGTGTTATTTATTTTAATGATTTTTGTAAACAATGTGATAAGAAATATTAATAATACAGTTAATAATATGAATTTGTGTACATTCCACTTAATGCTAACTATAAGTAATGACGTAAAGCTAACTAATAACTAACGACTTAATGCTAACTATAAGTAATGACTTAATGCTAACTATAAGTAATGACTTAATGCTATCTATAAGTAATGACTTAATGCTAACTAATAAAGGGGCTGTGTGCAGTGTTGCCAACTTCGCGACTTTCTCGCTAAATCTGGCGACTTTCTCTGGAACTTTTTTCCTCAAAAGCGACTAGCGACAAATCTAGCGACTTTTTCTGGTGTTATTGGAGACTCTGAAGTGGAAGCACATATCGTTACTGTCCTCAACGAGTAGTGGGTGCTGCCGTGAGCCCCTCCCCTGTCCCAAAGCACTCACAGGCGGTCAGGTTCACAGTAGCCTCACACAGCTGCAGTCAGAGCAGAGAGGAGACCCACACCACTCCACATCCACCCTGCATAACAGCCTTTTGATTCAATTTGATATTCTAACATTTAACAATACAGAACAAAATTGATTTACATTTAATACAAACAAACCAAGAATCAACATAAGAAAGCTCATTTGTAGTTCTTAACATATTTAGGGTTTTTTAACTCACTTTTTGTCTCTCCCAAGATGTTATTTCTCTCTCCTACAGCGTCCATTACAATAACATGCAAATGGTAATTATGCAAATTAGGCGATGACGTCATTTAGCGTCTTCTAGCGGCTTTTAGGACAGCCAATAGCTACTTTCCTTACTGAGGAGTTGGCAACACTGGCTGTGTGCATTCTGCCCCCACAGCAGCTGGCTTAACAGCTCCAGTGACTGCCATGTACTCTTTGTAAGTAAATTGAGATTCACTGCTTTATTTGCTTTACTTTCTTTTATCTATTTAATATTTTGCTGTTGTCAATGCTGTCAGGTTGTCTACAAACCAAATAATTTGAGACTAGCTCAGTTTAACAAAACATTAGCATGGACTTGTTAGCCACTTAGCAAGACTTCCTACAAGGACAGTTAACCTTGCTAACATTATAGCAACATCATGAGTTTAATAACTTATATAATTTAAATTAAGTGAGTACACTTATAGGAGGTTATTCAACACATTAAACTTCCGTTGAGATAATAAAGTCATTCTATTAAATATAAAATAGGCTAATTTATTAATAACAATTATGTTATCTGCTTCCTAGCTAACGTTAGCATTGCTGAGAGGGAAAACGCACAGCTAAGTTCCACAAAGAGTCACTTCAAATGTTTATTATTTCAAAAACATTTACACTTTGTGCACAGCAAGAGTTTCCTTGAGCTGTGTGAACACAACTGACACTAATACTTACAGAGTGTGTTTTTGTTTTTGTTTGACGTGTTTGACACTGAAAATAATTCTCTGTTAGCATTTTCATAGATATTAGCTGAGTCATGACAGCTGCTGGGTAGTCAGTAGTTCTTCAGACACTCTGACTGCAAATCAGGTCACAAAGCAGGCTGTTTATCTACTGGTCTGTCAGTCAGCTGATGCCCAGACAGTCAGAGGAAAGAAAAGAATGGACAGATGAAGGAAGTGCTCTTGTCTTAGGGATTAATTATTGATGGTTTATCACCATAAAAACAACTCTAAGGAGCACAATAAGACAATGGGTTATATGACTTCATACTACAGTTTATTAACAAATGATTGATGAGATGTTACATAGGATATTGAATATAGGGGTAACAAACAAAAAAAACTAGTTCAATAGACACATCCTGGAATGAGTATCAACTACCATATTACTTTCCTGTCTTTTCTCAGCTGTGCATTTCCCGTCTTGAACACACCCCATTCCTCCAGCAAACGGATAACTTTATTCATTCACTCATGAATTCATTATTATATTATATAATTTAAACAAACATTTATTTGTTACATTTTCCCATAATCACAGTCTCTTCCACACAGTGAGGCATACAGCTTATTAATGAAGCACTACTATTGGATCAGTTCTTGGTATCAGTATTGCGACTGAAAAAGTCAGATCTGTGTATCTGTAGTAAACACAGCATGATCTCAAATCTGTCCAGTCTCTGTTTTGAATTAGGTAAGGATCTAATATAGCTGTATTATAAGAATGAGGAACCTGACACTTGCCCTGCTTTTTATAGAGGCTGTCAGTGGTTTTGAGGCTCATTTCACATTAACAACTTAACAGATACTTTCAGGTTGGTCTCACACTAATGGCTCTAGAAATGAAATATTGTGGCTGTCAAGCAGCCTGTCTTGATGAACATGCATGGTTGGAATCTTTATTCCCACACCCTGGTTAAAAATCACATTGTTACATCACCAAATATTACAGTGAGTGTTGACAATATTACAACATAATGTGTTTTGTTTTTAGTGATTTTTCAGCATGTGTGTATGCCTTTTGGGGCTTCTCAAATGCCCAAAGTCTATTTCAAAATAAAAATAAACAGTGACTTCAACCAGCTGCTGACTGAATCTGAGTGAGTTTATAACAACTGTGATTTAAAATGAAACTTCTGAAGACATTTAAATTGAGGCAGAGTTACAGAGTGAAATGCAGTTGAACATGTAATAATTAATATTAAATAAATAAATAATAAATGTAATATTTTTGTTTCTTTTTTTATCTAATTCCTTATTGTTATTTATTTGTGTTATGTTTATGGAAATTGTTGATAAGGACCAAAATAAATCACTGCATGGTATGACTACTGCAAACAGTAGTACTTACTACTAACTACTACTGTTTGCAGTAGTCATAGGATGCAGTCCCTGGCTCTTCGACCCTGGATCTTGTCAACTCTGTGTGTGTATGTGTGTGTGTGTGTGTGTGTGTGTGTGTGTGTGTGTGTGAGAGAGAGAGAGAGAGAGAGAGAGAGAGAGAGAGAGAGAGAGAGAGACTATGAAGGGTTGGGGGAGGTTAGTTATTATCAGTAGGAGGAAATGAGAGAGTTGTGGAATTCCCTTTACTAAGCTCAGATATAGCTCATTGCCGGTTAATAAGAACCACTGTCTACATACTGACTGTATCTGTTGTGTTTCTAGCAGCTATTCAGGCTCAGCAGTATCAGAAACTATCTGGTATCTGTCTCCGCAGGTGTGTCACTCCGCGTGCCCATATCGGGAAAGCGCGAGCGGAACCCGCGCACCTGTGAGCTGACGTCACGGGCTGAACTAAGTACCTGCACAGACTCGTCTAGCTGAAGTCACTCACTTACCGAAACTACCTTGAAGAGAACGGACAAAGAAGCGACGACGAAAAAGGAATATATCTATAATTAATTTCTCTGTTTTTTTCATTACCTATCATTACTACGAATTTTCACAGAGGATACAGTCAGATGGGGCGAGCTCAGTTCGCGGTTTGTGGGATTTTAATCGTCGTTTTTCAGGTGAGACTTCCTGCTGTGGTTTCTTTAACGTTACTGTGCAAACAGCTTCCATTTATTTTTGCCCTTCCTCTGTACATTTAAAAGCCAGCAAATAATTTAAAAAAAATGTCTGACAGGATACTACATGAGTGTTTTTAGGTTTCTTTTGACCAATTCTGAATATATTTTTGATACATTAGTTTGCAGCAAGTGTTTTAACGTTTCAGTAAAACTTATTTGATTAGTCGAAGCACTCGACTCGGCTGTCTACTGTGTTTATCTGGACGGAGACAGCTTATTAGGTGGCTGAGGCGGGTGTTACAACTGAAATGATATTATAGCCTACATAACACAGTCTCTTAGTCACCATTTTGTTAGAGTTGTCTTCCTCTCGTCGAGCACTCAGCGGCTCTTCACGGGCCTCGCCCTTGTTCCGTTGATGACGTTGTCGCAGGTTAAATTCCTGTTGGACATGTTTGGATTTTTACCGTCGATCACACATTTATGTGTTCATACCTTGAGGGTATACTTATTTCATTCATGTTTCTCAACAGAATCCCATTGTTATATATTTACTTTGAACAACCAGTTTTCAGTTATAATGATTGAGAGAGCCGGGTCGATTTATGGTTAATGATCAACTGAAAAGTCATTGTGATAAATGATTCTTGATGCTTGTAAATTAAAGTGAAAATGAAAGGATTTCAAATAAAAATGCTTCTCACTTGAAAACCTGCTGCTCTTCTCTATATCATTCCAAATGAAATATCTTTGACTTTTATTAGCCTATCAAAACAAGACAACTGGAGAGTGACTAATTTTATATTGGAAAAATAGTCAGCCAGTTAATCATGAAAATTCTTATTAGTTGCAACACTCAGTTTACCGACATTAGTGTTGAATAAATAAAGTTTCATGTCAATTAAAATGCCATTTAAAATTTCACCTGTACAATTAGATGGGAAATGCTTTCTCTTAGGTACTACACCTTTTCAAGTAGTTGATCTGATAATTTATTAAAAGCCGTTTTTCTTCTTCTCCTAGACTTTGACTTTAGTGTCTGCTGAGGATCCAAAATGTCAACCTGGATTCCAGTCAGAGTTGTTGAGTTTCACAGTGACCAGGAAGCACCTAAGAGGGGGCACGAGGCTGGGCAAAGGTAAGAACTCATTGTCTAATGCACAACTTGGTGTTCATTTTCAATACTTAGTATCATACATGGATATTGACCAGTGACTCCTGATACATTTTTTGTCATAGTATAAAGTATTAAATCAACTTTTCAATTTTGAGCAATGGAAGCATCTAGACCTAACTTAAAGAAGTTTCACAGCCATAGATATAACTGCTAAGCCTTTCTTTAAAGTACTCCTCTGGCTCAGGCGGCTTTCTACAAGATTAGCTGTTCACATTGTTCACACATGTAGCCCAAACAACCTCAGGTCTCAGCTTGCACCTCATTTAAGGCTCTTACCTGCAGGGCAAAACAATGTCCCCAAGCCTGTTTTGCAGGCCTTGCTTTTCAAAAGCTTGTGTGGTCAAAGAACGGGATCGCTTGATTTAAATGTTTTGCGTTAGTTTACATGAACAGGTTCTATCAGTTCTGTTTTCACTGGATCGTCGCCTTCATGAATAGTTTTTTTGCAACTGTCCTGTAAGAACCACCCTAGAACTTCCCTCTGCACTGTGTTCTAGATCTTTGTCTGACTGTCACTTCTTCAAAGACTGGCCCACAATCCTTAACCTGTCATGAAACCAGGTTCCAGTTTGCTCTGTGTAGCCTGATTACTTGTTCAACAACAGTGAAGCTCTACACTGTAGTCCACTGAAATATCTCAAAGTAGAAGAATTGTGTTTTGTGACTAAAGGACATGTTCAGTTTGTGTAAACTAGTCTGAGCCATCGTCTAATGGCTGGTTTACAGTCAACAAAGCCTGTCTGTTTAGTGGCTGATGAGTAATATCCTCCTGAACTATGATGTCAGGTGTTTGTACAGCACAGTGTTGTTCTCAGCAGGAGAGATACAGTAATATACTGATACAGGTAAAGTGCTATTTGTAGTGATAGGTAATTGTTTGTAGGACTAATGAATATAAAAAACTTTTAATGGATTAGTCAGGTTATGTTCATTCACTTAATAACTTTTCAGAACTTCCTGCATCACTGCATTAAGCTGTAGAGGAAAACCTAATACTGACTAATCTGTTAGTTGAAGACATACACTAACTAATAGTATAAAGATGTAGTATCTGCATCCAAGACTAAAGCAAGACAGCCATAATTCCCTGGATGGTATTTAATTACAGTAACTGTCAGGCATGTACATAATTTAAATGTTTCCCTATGTTAGGTCACATTCCCAACAATGAGTCTATGTACAAGGAAAAGTAACATGTGTGCCCTCAAAAACACAGTGTATTGAGATGACTGCTTTTGTTGTTTTTTTTGTTTTTTTGTTTTTTTTAAGTATCTTTTTTTGGGCTTTTTTGCCTTTAATGTACAGGTTAGTAGAGATAGACAAGAGACAGGAGGCAGAGAGAGGGGGGAATGACATGCAGGATAGGACTGCTCGGGATTCAAACCGGGGTCGCCTGCAGTGAGGACTGTAGCCTCTACACATTGGGGGGGTGCTCTAACCACTGAGCTATGCTCATCCGAGTGCTTTTTTTTTTTGTAGAGATGAAATTTACAAACACAGTTGAGGCCTTAAGGATGCACGATAAGTCAGCCTTATGTGAAAACCATGGTTGGATTTTCATGAAATTTACATGGTGTGGTCAACACATGATATAGAGCAACATGGTGTAGAATTAGTGTGATAAAAAGTGATAGTTATCTCCCACACTCAATGTCCAATATTCATGAAAATGTATATCTCTGTCTCCCTGTGGTAAATGTATTGTTGCATGCACATTTCACTTGTGTAGTATTGCCTATGGACAACAGGAAGTGATACCTAAATGACACATAGTTCATCAGATGTACACACAATTTCCAACATGTCATCTGCAACACCACATTCTGTCTACACACAGAGCTATTTTACTTATTCACACAGTGTCTGATAATCCTGGAAATTAAGAGCCTTGTCCGCCCACCTCCAGTACTGATACCACAGCTGCTGCTACCTCTGACACACAAGCTGTGAGGGCCAGTTCATCACTGCCCTGTTGTGGCAAAGCAGATAATAAAGACCTCTGCTTTTTCATTACTTTAATCTGACACACAGATGCCAACAATCAGCTGATGTATTGATCAGACACTGCTTCCCCCCAAAGAGACTGATTCATGGACCCAGCTGAGACGTTGTTTAGATCAGACATGTCCAAACTATTCTATTAAGGGCTGTGTGCCTGCAGGTTTTTGTTCCAACCAATCAAGAGCACATGATTCAACCAATCAACTGTCTGAAGACTGAGATCAGTTGATTGAATGAGTCAAGCCTGGTGTGCCCCTGCTTGGTTGGAATGAAAATGTGCAGTATTTCTAATCAGGTAAGCCCAGTGAGCTAACATCGACTATTATGGTAAATACTGGTACCAGTATCTCAGAATTTTATTAATGGTATACCTCAAAGGGAAAGTTATTGATGCTTGATGTTTACCTGTGACTTTTTAATTATAGAAATACATTGCAGTAGTTCACTGAATGCTGAGACACCAGTGTTTTGTATTGTGGAGAAGTGACTGTGCAGGTTACTGTAGTCTTCCTACGTGCTGTCCTCTCTTTGGCTGGCAGAGTTCAGGTTCTTCAGAAAAACAAAAACAAAAAAAACAGAGTGGTAAACTGGGTAATTATAACACGGTGTCCTGTCTATTTAGTCGTTTACCAGAATCATAGCCTGTCAGTTCTGTCCTGAGAGATCTTTCTTCATTATTCTTGATGCATTCTGTCATCAGTCATGTGCACGAGGACCCTCATTAGCATGTGGCTTCACAAAGCTGTATTTTCTAAGTCAACATATACATGTTTGAATATGTGCTGTTATGTACTGAAGCAATTTCTATGTCCCCTCTGTGAGCTTTATTTGTAATGGATAACCATTTCTTCTTTCCATTCCCAGTGGGCTTCACTGACTGCACAGACCGCGCAAGATTTCTTTTCACCAGTGATGACAGCCGCTTCATGGTACACACAGACGGCACACTGATGGTGAGTAGAACTGAAATGTACATTTTTAGCAGCAATTTAGCCAGATGTGCAGTAACAGATCACAGCTAAACGATTTAAGATGGATTATGTGTAGGTGATGCAATGTGGCAGCAGTAGTTCTGTTGAAAGAGACACATACATGTGTAAGCTATGTTTTCTTTGATTTTCCTGAACCCACCAGAAATGTTGAGAGAATTAGCTGTGTAGCAACAGTTGATATAGCTACTGTATGATCACTGCTCAGTTGCTTCTCTACACATACAACTACAGTTGTCACAGAAGAATAGCAGTTCAGTTTGCACGAGTTTGATTTGTGTTATGTAGAGTTTTCTTGAATCTAAATCTGTTATCAACATGGTGGTCTTTGCTGATACATTTTTCCCCTTTAGGTGAAGAGACAGGTTGTTCTACATGATGGACACACAGAATTCTTCATCCACTCCTGGGACTCACAAGGTCGCAAGATGACAGTTCCTGTCATGGTAGTGCATCACGGGCATCACCATGGGAATCACCATGGCAACCATCACCAAAATGAAGAGCATCAACATGGAGACCACAAACACCACAACCATCAGCAACACCATTCTGAAGTAGACTCTGCAAAAACCACAGAGGTAGGATGAGAGACATTATTGAGGGGACATGAAGGAAACTTCTAAATAAAACTGTTTCAACAAACAAAACATTTACTGGGAAATAAAGCTTTGCACATCCACATATTAATCTAATCATTTACCAAAGGCCTGAAATATAGTAGACTGACCTCATGAGAGGCAGTTTACCACTGAAAAGACTTGTTTTAGTCTAACAAACACTGCCCCCTACTGGTGACTGTGTATGAATGAACAGTTTGACTGTAACAGAGTACAAATGTGTTTTTTCCAGAGTGAAGCTGATCCAGCGCTGCCTGTTCTGCATTTCCCCAAGTCTAGTGAAGGGCTGAGGAGGAGGAAGAGAGAATGGGTTATTCCTGACATCAATGTTCCTGAGAATGAGAGAGGACCATACCCCCTAAAAGTATCTCAGGTAAGAGGAACTACAGACTCTCGTGACTGACAATTTGATACTGAACTGCATTTACAATATTTGATTCTGATAAAGTTGTCTGACAGTTTCCACAGCTGTCATTGATGTCTGATTTATTCTATTTATTTTATTTTTTAAAAAGTGTTCCTATTTACTGCATGTTGAAAGCCCTTTCTGTTTTCCTGTGTGCATCTCTCCCTACTCATCCCTAAAGAAGCCATGCAAACAATTATTAATTAAAACCTGATACCATGATATGTCAAGATATTACATTTGTTTCCTTAGAACAACAAAGCCAAATACTCATCATAATAGTTTGATTATCCTGTTATCAGTAGAAATCTAAAGGTTCACAGTAGCTGTTATGAGAAAACACTGTTGTGTAGAGATCTTGAGATGAGTGACTTGTAATAACAAATCTGTGTATGTCACACATTTGAATGCAGCATCTAACATAATTAAAGTACTTTACTGCTTTTCCATTGTCTCTTTTCAATATTGTATCTTTAATGTGCAGTGAGAATTATTTACCTTCTCCTATGACGTTTTTTTGGTTTATTGTTGTTGTTTTTCTTAAATACTCCAGATCCGATCCAATGAAGATAAAATAAAGAAGATCTATTACAGCATTACTGGTCCAGGAGCTGATCAGGAGCCTGTCAACCTTTTCACCATGGACAGACTCACTGGTATTCTGTACGTCACACAGCCACTGGACAGAGAGAAGCAGGCCAAGTACATGGTAAGCATGCTCTCAGTTTAATACATACACTTTGTTCACTGTTCAGGATCATACATCAAATTGTGAAAAAACTCACATTCTCATTTTCATGTCAGAAATAATGATTACCACCTTTTTTCAGTTGAAATGTAAAAATATACATTTTAGTGGGTTCACTTCTACAATCTAATAACATCTAATAGAACAGCCCTGAAATCAAAGTCAAATGTGTACTTTGATGCCATGGCAGCTCTAGTGATAAGGAATGAAAGTAACTGCATTGCCTGTTCTGACATGTACTGTACTATAATACAAACATGTTTGTCTTTGTGCAGTTTCAGGCACATGCTGTGGCAGAGGGTGCAGGAAATGCTGAGGAGCCCATGGAAATTATCGTGAATGTAATTGACCAGAATGACAACAAGCCGATATTTGCAAAGGACACCTACTTGGGAGAAGTTGCTGAGGCCTCAACAATAGGTACGGTCATTGGATTCAGTCTGTGTTTTTAGCAAATATAACTGTATCTAATGAGTTGGCAGGGGCTGCTGGAGTGTAAACGTGCCCAAATCCAATACAGGGCACGACAGGACAGATAATCAAACATTTGAATAGAGCACACACATCCAATAAGACTCCTCTAAAGCAAAAGCCCCTTCATCTCACTAAATATGGAAGTCTGTGTTGATGACTATATGATGCACCAGTTTGTAAAATCAAAAACAACTTTGGACGCTACTCAGGTCAATATGCTGATCTGGCAGTTTGTTTTCTGTCTGTACAATGCATGATGGTAGTCAGCTCTTGATTACTGATCACTGATTGTATATTATTCTTTACTATATAGGGCATAATATTCTCACACAACCTTCAGATATCACTACAAAATGGCAACATTACCTAACTGACTGACACACATGCACACCACACAGTTTTATTGTGTAAATCACCTCTTGAATGAAGGGCACTTAAAACTTTGAAAACTTAATTTAAAGATAAGTGCTTAATTTCTACTTCATAATTCCCTCTCTCCAGGTACAGATGTGATTACGGTCACAGCCACAGATCTGGACCAGCCAGACCATGACAACTCGGACATCCGCTACCGTATTATGGACCAGGACCCAAAGTTGCCCAGCTACCCTCTGTTTATCATCAACGCAGTCACCGGAGCCATCAGAGTCAATGCTGGTGGTCTAGACAGAGAGGTGTGTCTTTTAAAAAAAACTAAAAAAACCTGACTTAGGTTGCTTTCACACGTAACTGTTGGAATGGTTTGTGTTTCAAGCAAAGGCTCCTGTTTGATCTGATCCCATTATGCCAGTGTTCATGCAATATTTGATGCAGATAGCTGCTTTCTATGTCTTCAAATCAAAGCAAAGGTGGTGTTAATACAACTAATTGGTACTGTACAGACCTAAATTGAGATGATGTCACCTGTCATCCCTGTTAAGTCATAGATGTCACTGGCTAAACATTTGTACATCAGGCCTGGTAAAGATTTAAGGTCTCAGATTGAAGCTTGTTTGGAAATTTCACATCATTCAAAACCTTTACTCAAATGTCACATACAACTGTAAATTGTAAGAAAGTTTTACTGTTTTAATGTTTAAACTCATATGTGTCTCTTCCAACAGAAATACCCAAAGTACACTCTGGAGGTACAAGCAGCTGACATGAAGGGAGAGGGACTGAGTACAACAACGAAAGTAATCCTCACTGTGACAGATAGTAATGACAACGCTCCAGTCTTCACTCAGCCCTCTGTAAGTACATAATACTCATGACTGGAAATTGACTGCGAAACCCTAAATGGTAGTGTCCAATCACAGCTTAGAAACCATCACTAGGCACAACAGGTCTGTTGAGCTCTGGAGTTTTCAACATAGTGAGTTATTGGCTTCAGTAAACATCTAGGTGGACCAGGTTAGGTTTAAAAAGCTGTTCAACATTGGTATTTTCACTGGATGGGAGCAAGGCTGGATTAGTATCCCCAAGGCACTGACGCTCATGGACTGATCCCTTTTTCATTTTACTTGATAGTACAGTTGGATCTTGGTCCTAATCTAAATATGTTTGCAGTTATTTTATTTTATTTTCATATTTTAGTCTTAAAGTAGGTGGACTATATTAAACTGTAGAGGGAAGTAATGATCTGAGCTGCACAATGAGACAGATCCTGAAATGAAAGCCTTCAGATTTAAAAATGAGCTTGTTAGTTACTAACAGCATTTATTCTAATCCTTGTTTCCTCTGTTTCATCCCTGGCATTCTCACAGTATGAGGGAACAGTTGCAGAAAATAAAGTGGGTGCTGTGGTCCTTACCATGTCAGTAACAGATGGTGATGAGCCACATTCCCCAGCCTGGAACGCCAAGTTCAAGATTGTCGATGGTGATCCTGGACAAATTTTCAGTGTGAACACAGGAGTTAACAAACATGAAGGAATCCTCACCACCATAAAGGTAGGAAGAAAAACAACATTATGAAAATGAATTTTAAAGGTTTAGACTGAACTTGGATGTTAGCTGTACAGCAGGTATGAGTTGTGATGCATTGTGTTGCTGTGCTTTTCCCTCCATCCAACCAGGGTGCTGACTTTGAGAGGTCCGGCAAACACACTCTGATGATTGCAGTGGAGAATGAGGTTCCTTTTGCTGTTCCACTCCCTACTGCCACCGCCACTGTAGTGGTGACTGTGGAAGATGTCAATGAAGCTCCGTTCTTTGATCCAGTGGAGAAGCTTGTGTCTAAACCAGAGAACCTTGCCATCGACAGTGAAGTGGTGCGCTACACTGCTAATGATCCGGACATTGCACGCAAACAGACAGTCTCGTAAGATCAAACTCCTTACTTTGAATGTATTTAAACACAAGATGACCACTGCTAGAGAATATTGGATGATACTTAAACATTTATATCTGTATTTATTTGATTTATGTCCAGGTATAAGATAGTTAGTGACCCAGCGGGCTGGTTGACTGTGAACAAAGACACGGGCGTGATTACAGTGAAGAACGCCATGGACAGAGAGTCTCACTTTGTAAAGGACAACAAATACACAGCACTCATTGGTGCATATGACAATGGTAGGTGGGAAGCAAGACTGCTGACATATTGCTTTGATGTTGGTGGCTGGCTTGATATGCCCAAATTCACAGCTGTGTATCTAATTAAGATTATCTCAAACTGAGATGACACACTTTGCATTTAGATTCAAGACTTAAACTGTTTCTGAAGAGATTTCTTACAAAGTGCCAAAATATCAGCTTGACATTTTTGGCTTAGAAAAATGTTGTGATGAAAAATGTAATCTAAATATGGACTTAGTATCACTCGGCTGATTTAATTTTTCACAGAATGTAATGATGTTTTCCCTCCACAGATGAAGTCCCAGCCACAGGAACTGGTACTCTGATCATCCAGCTTGAAGATGTTAATGACAACGCACCCTCCATTGTAGAACGTGAATTCACTGTAAGTGTCCTTTCCCAAATGCTGAACAGTTGTCATGTTTTTGTTTTGAGTTTGTGGTTCAACACTGTGTGATTAATGTGAATTTAATCTATTCTGATATTCAAGATGTGATGAAATGAAATATCAAAATGTTGAATCTGACTTTGTTTTCTCAGGTGTGTAACAAGGACGGCGCTCCTCAGTTGCTGTCAGTGACAGATAAAGACGGACCGGGCTTCACTGCTCCATACAGTGTCTCTCTACATGGCATGACTAAGACCAACTGGACTGCTAGGATGAACGACTCCAGTATGTACAATATTACATGACTGAAAATTATAATTTTAGGAAAAATAAAAAGCCAGTCACAGGAGAATTGCCTAGTTTATTCCTGATTAATGTTTAAAACTTATCAAAAACAAAAAAAGCAATTATAGAACCACCCACCCATTAAGTATGAATATCAAATGTTTAAATAAAATGATTAGTTTCAGATACAAGGTCACAGATGTTTGCTAAAGTATAAGATTAGATACTCTTTATCTATTTTATATAGGCCAAGGTGAGCTCTAAATTATCCGTGACAAAAAGTGTGTTTTTGTGGAAATGTTACTGGAATAAAGTAAAATAATAAACTAATAAAGGCAGGGTTTGTAATAAGTACATGTTCCTCTTTTTTGCAGAAACAGGCATCATCCTGAATATGGCTACTGAACTGCCCAGAGGAGTGTACACTGTGATCCTAAAGGTTGCAGACAACCAGGGCATGGAGCAGGACAGCACCTTGACTGCCACAGTGTGTGACTGCAAAGGTCACGATGTAGCCTGCACTGATCCGCGCATAGCAGCTGTCAACTTGCCTGTCATCCTGGGAATACTGGGAGGTGTCCTGTTGCTACTCAGTGAGTCACTTTGTGTGTGTGTGTGTGTGTGTGTGTGTGTGTGTGTGTGTGTGTGTGTGTGTGTGAAATCGATGCTCATCATAATGTGAGTGGAGATGAAAAGCCATGAAGCTTTGCATCACAACAATGATTGGACCCTGTATGATATTCCACTTGTAATTCAGTGGGAGCCAATGAAAAACCAAACCTAAAGCTGCATTTATAGTGCTATCAACTTAGTTAGTTAGGCAGCGGCAGATGAATCCACATTGTGGGATTGTATGTGAGGCTGAGTCATAATAAACTACAGTGTGTTTTCATGGTAATGGAGGAACAAGTTAAGAATGAGTTGAGTTTGAGAATAGTGGAGCTCTGTAGAACAATGGAAGAAGATATATCAGGCTTTGGTACACACACAATACTTGGGTCTTTCTTAACAATAAGAAAAACTAGAAATATCACCTTTCCTTTTTGAAGGACTAATTCTATAATGACCACATTAAACTCTCGTACTGACAGACCCGACTCAACATGGCTTTTCTTTCTCAGCTGTGAAGGAAATGGGTGAATCAGTATCAATCAGTCAATCAAACTTTGTGTATAGCACTTTTCATACATCACGATGCAAAACAAAGTGCTTTTACATAGTCAAGTCAAGCTTTACTAGTCATAGTTATGTGGGTGTGTAGTATTAAGCTTTGTACTCTGTGTCTCCAGTGCTGCTGCTGCTGCTGCTGATGTTTGCAAGACGGGGCAAAGGAGAGCAGAAGGTTCCTCTACTGCAGGACGATGATATCAGAGACAACATCTACTACTATGATGAAGAGGGAGGTGGAGAGGACGATCAGGTAAATGAAGACAGAGGGTTGTTGTAGAGCAGTGACACCTCTGTTGAGACATTTGAGTCAGGGTAGCACTGGCTGGGGCAGAGATATGTCACCCTCTATCACTGTGAATTTGTATCTTGGCCATTTTTAATGACAAAATGAGCCCTGTCAAAGTAGTTTTGTATATCATATTGCTGAATTAGTATGATCAATGCATTGTAAGCAACATGTTGGCAGTATTTATTGTTAAGGTTAGTTGAGCTAGAGCTCATCTTAAAGTCAACTATGTATCTTCAAAGTACTTAAAACTGTTAAAATAAACTTGGTAAAATATTTCCCTCTGAAATGTAGAGTAACACAAAATAGAAATATTAGTACAGGTAGAGTGAATGGAAATAGTTGCTTTCCAAGATCTATTGTGTAGGATTAGATGTTATTATCTCTTAAGCTTGATTTATACTTCTGCGTCACGCCGACAGCGTAGCTACGTGTAGCCCTCTGTGTCGACGTGGACCTCTACGCCGTAGCCTGACATGCACCTCCAAAAAATCCTAACTACGCGCCACGGCAACGAGGACCGCAAGGGCTGTGATTGGTCCGCTTTCCGTTTTTTTTTTTCTTCCTGCAACACCGCTATTATTATTAATGATGTACAAAAGGTATTTGTTTTCTGTTATTAGCGCACATAGCTCAATGCTACATGCTACTGTGACCGAAAGATAAACAAGGATACAGATGACTCCTCTAAAACCACACATACATACAGTCATACCCCCTAGCGGCATGGCGGTGAATTGCAGAGCAACGCGTTCCCTCGACGCAGAACTTTGAAAAGTCAACGACGTCGTTCTTGCTCACCAGGATGTGTTTTAGTGTTGCTGGAGTTGGACAGAGGGAGCAGACAAAATTAACACGATTCATTGCATTGGATGTTAATTCAATTATTGAATAGTACCTGTGATGGGTTTCTAATGCCACACAGTTCAGAACTTGTGGATCACATAGATCGTAATTACAATGTGACAAAGCTGTGTCAGTCTGCAGAATAACTGAAGTCTTACTGACATCTTTTATACACTTCTATATGCTCATTCAAAATGTCTACTTATTTGATCAGGTATTCAACCACAATTACACATAGCAGGGTCCCTGTCAGGCAACAGGTGCACACTGTTCAGATGACATTCCCATTAGATCATCTTTCATACATGCATATCATCGTTATTATATTGATATTTACGACACTACACTAGCCTCCCAAATGGGGATCTTTATCATAGTCATCTCAGGCTTAATCAAATGTTTGACTCCTATTGTATTTCTGATTAAAGCTGTAATCCATCGTCAAGTCATTTCCACAAACATGGATTACATTGATTGTAGAAATGCACAAACACACACCTGAATGTTTTTACCTGAGAGATGCAGTGTCTCACGTATGATCCTTCATGTGTTTTCATCAGGACTATGACCTGAGTGTTCTGCACCGTGGTCTGGACAACCGGCCCGAGGTGTTCAGGAATGACGTGGTGCCAAACTTCATGCCGGCTCATCAGTACCAGTACAAGCCCCGCCCAGCCAACCCAGATGAAATCGGCAACTTCATCGACGATGTGAGTCAAGTTAACATTCAAGATCCAATGTGAACACATTCAAATCTAACATTGTTAAATGAATCACTGCCTTGATAAATTGTTTTTGAGGGGAAAAACACATGGTTTCTCATGGTTTGATACTTGAACATATGCTGTTTGCTACTCTCTCAGAACCTGAAGGCAGCAGATAACGACCCAACAGCACCCCCCTACGACTCCCTGCTGGTGTTCGACTATGAGGGAGGCGGCTCTGACGCAGGAAGCCTGTCGTCACTGAACTCATCAAGCAGCGGAGACCAGGACTACAACTGCCTCGGCGAATGGGGACCCCGCTTTAAGAAACTGGCCGACATGTACGGAGGAGGAGAAGACGATGACATGCTGTAAACGTACCAAAGAACAAACGCAGCGGATAGGTGGATGGACGTACGGCCAAGTGAATGTTCTATTAATGTAAGCATGGACTGAGAATCCCAGGGAAACTCCCGTCAGCCCTGTGTGTGGATTATGTTTCACCGTTCAGTGCAGTCCTATCAGAAGCCAAAGGATGAATTTGTTCTTTTATAAACCCCCCCTCTGTCTGTCTGTTAGACCCCTGTTTGACTTGTAGGCTGATGACTAAAAATGCTTTCTGTTTTTCGTTCTGAAGCCATGTCATCAGTCTCAATGTTCATTTATGAATTTTGTACAGAGTTGAGATATTTTGGCCTGCATCATAGCTTACTGGGTGACGCTGGACACACGCAGACGCTTGCACTGGTAACATTGTGTAATTTTGGCAATGTGTGGTACTTTACATTTTTTGTTTGTTTGTTCATGTTTGTACTTCTGCTTGAATTAAATTTCATAGTTTGTATTTCTGTTTTGAGACATAAAATGATCAAGATAAAATGCAGGTAGCCAGCCAATGGCCAATGAGTTATCAAGAAGTGCTTTTTAAAATATTTGATAAGTAGCTGTTCAGTTGTCTGTACTACATTGTAATTTCAACACCTTTTGTTGTTTGGGTACAAACACTTTGTTAATTTTGGATTTTTATAAAGTTATCTTAGTACAATTACGGATGTGTGAATGACCTTTTTATTTCACTGATTGAAAGAGTTCAGTTTTTAATCATAGTCAAGCTCACCAGAGCTACACAAAATATAATGAAGCACATTAAGACAGAGGTGTCTGTGCACTGCACAGATGATCCATCACCTGCATAGTTGTCATGAGTCATAAAGGGAGGTTAATAACCAGTCACATCATATACGGAATATTATTCAAATCTGAGTCACTCTTAACACTCATCTAGGCACTAGTTTGCATGTTAAGGTACAAAAGTGAGAGAACAGAAGTTGGATGAAGATTAATACAGTTGCATTTCAAATGACTAACTTATTAAAACAACAATAAAACATAAGAGAAATGGAGAAAAAGAGGCTGGAAGGATGTTATCAGAGGAGGAATGGGAAAAGATCAGTGAGCACCAGTGGAAAACAGCCTGCTCCCTTTCATGGAGAGAGTATGGTTATAGATATAGATATATCCTGATGGCCTTACAGATTCAGAGTAAAGTACCGAAATAAAGTACCATTGAGCACTGATAGCTAACACTGGGTACCGGTATGTTCAAATGTGAAAGGTACCCCAACACGCACACTACAGCAACAAGTCTTTAAACACTTAACAATAAATATAAATTGGTTCAGCCAGTAGTGTTAATTTCCTGAGTCACCCTGTGACCACGGAGTATGAATTGTCCTCAATGCAGCTGATTGCAAGTGAAGTGAATCAAATGCACATACAAACAGTATCCATTTATTCCAGCCAGCTAAACCTCTGCAACTTAATCTATGTACTTCCAGCTGCATTCTAAAACCCTGTGTATGTACCATATGAGCATTGCACACCCAAAAACATTGCTCCAGTTTTACTCCTGAGCCATAACGCCCACAGCAAACAAACATTGACCACACAGCTTAAATAGTAAAGACCTGCAGTGCAACCAACACACTGATTCAGAGAGGATTCAGACTTATCGTGATTAAATACGATACTTTTTAAAAGACTGGGCAATGTTAACCTGGCTAACACAGCTTTCCGAATGTAACGTAATAAAAGTTATGATTTTGCGATTTCTATGCAGGATTTTACTTTAATACTACAGATGGACAGCATCTGTATATTGTATGTTTCAGATGTACTGCAGTACTCCTCCTCAGGGTGGTGCTAGAGGTAAGGCCATGTGATAACTGATCTGAAGAAAGCCTCAATATGTTCAAAGTTAACCATGTTGGGTTAATTTTCATCACTGGTTCAGCAACTTTTATATTCCATTTTGTGGAATTATAGATACGAACTTTAGCCCCACTAAAGTTTGGCAGAGTTATATTTAACACTGAGGAATCAAGTTCATCTGATATGTTGGGTTATCCGCTTCAGTAATATTAAAGTTATCAACAAATGTTAGTGTCAGTTGTTATGGCTACCATAACAACTTACACCTCTGAAGTGTTTAAAGGCCATGGAACTACGGGTACAACACCTTCAGAGGAGTGGGGGGGCATAGGCACATACATAACAACTGGTGTTAATTCCTGCTATTTTCACAAAGAGTTGGACCATTTGATACCATAAGTTTGTTTCATAAGCTGTTTTGGTGTTGTTATTTAGTGATATGGGACGGGATTCACGCGTCAGGGTATTATTGTTGTCGTCATGCTGTTTGTTGATTTTAGCTTCCCACCATACGATTATGATTATTATCAACGCTAAACAACATGTGGTACCTCTAAAACTGCTAATTTGGCAAAACTGATGAATTGAATTAATTCTACAATTACAAAGTCAATTGTACACATCTATCAATATAAAGGTCGAACACAATACAATACAAACAATACAAAATCTTCTAGTTTGGACGTCTTCCAACTTGCATGGATACCTTCAGTGATTTCTCAAAGCTATACCAAGATAGTTACTTAGTTGGTGGATTGCTTGGTTCATAAAATGTGATCCATTATCACTGGACAGTCTTTTTGGGATTCCCCATCTAGGGATGATTTCTGTCAACAAAGCTTTTGTGACCGCACTAGCATCTTGTCTGTTTGTTGGGAATGCCTCCACCCATTTTATAACAAGTGCATGTTTCTTTCCTTGTGATGGGCTTGTTCTTCAATAATAACACACTGGTTACTTAAAGAGATAATAACTTTACTGTATTAGAGACAAGAGCTACATTCATGTGAACAGTACTACAGCTTCCTTGACTCACAGACCAGGAACACCACCTGCTGTTTGTACATGATAAGACCTATAAAATGTGCTCTTATCATTACATATGGTGTTTTACCTCATGGACATACTGAAGTAAAATATGACCTCTGTGCACTCTCACACTGTATGTTCTTTAAGCATGGAATCACAGTTTTCCAAATCGGTCTCAAATGCTGTAATCATTCCTCCTAATCATACTGGCCATTAGAAGATCCATTCATAATGATGGAAGACAAAATCTGCGTACGTCTCTCTCTCTCTCTCTCTCTCTCTCTCTCTCTCTCTCTCTCTCTCCCTCTCTCTCTCTCTCTCTCTCTCTCTCTCTCTCTCACTCACTCACTCACTCACTCTGTGTGTCAGAACCATCAGCTGTTAACTCTCTTCATGTCAGACTCACCTGACAGAGTTAAAGCTTTTTTTAGCAGGTTACACTCTGACTTACATCACCTACTACCGTGCTGCTACATCAGCTTCTCACCCGACAACTTCAGCTGGATTAACATCTTACAAACATATAAAGTTTTACTGTAATTCATCTTTTATCCAAAGCATTCAACACACTGGGAGTTGATTTTGATTTTTATGTATCACATTGAAATGAATGGAAACTAATGGCTGGAACATAGTAGCATAGATTTAAAAATCTCAAACTGATACACTGTGAAGCATTTAATGATAATAACTGATCAAAAGTAATGTTTTAAAAATGGATTTCCTATTATTTGATGTTGAATGTCAATCAGAAACAAAGGTTTTACATAGTTTAGTTTGTAGTTAGTTTAGTTTAAGTGTTGGAAGTTGTGCAGTGTTTTATAAAACTTCGTAAAAAACCTTTATCAAACATTCATATATATTTTTTAACATTGTAGAAATGTTTTAAATAGGTTGTAATAACATGAATACAAAATGTGGTCCTCAACTAAATTCAGTTGATAGTCTTTATTAAAGCATAAATAATAAGAAGATCCACTTCCCTCTTGTTTAATAAAATGTGATTATTATGTTAACAGACGCATATCTACAACTTCCTAAAATACTGAGACATGAGGAAGTTGTTCTGTATACAAAGTAGACATGCACTCAGAATACCATAAACCATTGTAGGTTGGTCAGTTGTTTATTGGTTCCATATGCTTAAAAAAAAACACACACACAACACATCATTTTGGCATTGACGTAATTATGATATTAAACTGTCACATTACACTGTTTTAAAGGCTGAATTTGGATTTATCCCCTCCTACCACAAAAACATCAGTGTGCTCCATCACACACTACTGTATATGATGTACTAATTCGCCGGTGTGTGTGTGGGTGTGTGTGGTGGCATTTTGAAAATTTAATTAGTACAGCAAGTTTCCATCCATTGCAAACATTCAGCGCCAATACACAGAGCTGTGTGTTCTATGTGACTCACAATGGTTTTTATAATCAATCAAATTTGATGCAGCAGAATCAGAGATATCTTTTTTTTATTATTCCATGTATACCTACATTACCCACACTGCAGCTTAAACCTAAACATGTGTCCAGAGATCCGAACCCTACATCATTCTAACTCCACGGCTAACAAATTTGTGACTCATGTGACATCACTTGAGACAGTTCATCAGATCTCACACAGCGCCCCCTGGTGACACAAACAGACTATAAACACATTTTGTTCACCCTAACCCTAACCTGGAAACATACTTTTCCTGTTGCCTAATCTTAACCCTTCTGATGTCTTCATATTCTGTACCCTTAAAAAAAACAATCAATTGTCAACCTGAAAATCAATTTAGCATAAACAATCTTCCATCTAACTTGGAATTAGTGTTTTTCTTCTACACAGTACAGACAGATTATTATTCAGTGTAGGCGACACCTCAAGTTTGTTTTACTACTAAACACATTGTTTGCTGTCATTGATGTGTAATGTTATGATCACTTTAGAAACTTAGTAACTTTCTTAAACTCTTATTTTAGGAAACCTGAGCACCCTTGCTGTGTCTCAAACCACGTACAGTACTTCTGTGTAGTACACTATCTACACTGTGCTTGTGCAGTGCGCAAATTTTGACAGGTTACCGTTGTCTCAAATCAGACAGAGCCGTCGCACACTTACCGAAAATGACAATTAGCTAGCGTTAATAGATTTTTTTTGCTGTACCAAACCATTACAGACTGCCAAAAAACCTACTGATGGCTTATGTGATAACAGTATAGTGGTGCTTAGTGCAAAAAACACATGTATAATCAACATTATTATATTATTATTGACATATTATGGCGACCGTTGAAGGCGAGAAGTGTTCATAGTTACTATCAACTTTTTGACCATTTTGAGTGCACTATCTGGGTACTCATAGTGCACTGCATTTTAACATACTTCTCAGTGTGAACACACTTATGCACTCAAAATATTAAGTGTATGTACAGAAGTACACAATTTAAGACACAGCAGCAGTCTTTTTATTTCTCTCATTAATACGTTTTCCTGCACGAGCACTACACACAGATTTATCACATTGTGTTTTATTTCACAGTCCCTCTTTGGGATCAGAATTGATTTCCTGTCACCCACCATGTCTGCAGTCTCAGGTGGATTCAGTTCCCTCCCTTTGTGTTGCTCACCATTTAGCAAAAGGAGAAATATTTGTACCTGAATCCACTGCAAGAGATGATTATATTATTTTGTTTTTTTTTTGTTTCTAATTTTGTGTGAAACAAAGTCGGCCGTGGTCAAGTTTTGTTTTTTAAAACGCACACATTCTCTCTTTCTTACTCTGTTTCTTTAAAGCTGTTATAACTTATGTATTAATACTTCATTTCATCTGTTAAGGATTTATTTAAATGTCAAAAGAGACAAAAAGACAGTCTTCACATGTAAAAGGACAAATGACCAGAAATAGCCATGAACTTGCATTCTGGGAAAAAAAAGAAAAAAAAGATTGTGAGCATTTGTCACTGCTGTTAAACTCATGAAGTTAACATTGACCCTTAAGACAACAAGCAGATTAACTGCACTGCAGTTGCCAAATACAGATATTATAGAAATAAATAATTTAAAAAATGTTTGCAATGAACTCTAAAAAACATCTTCATTGAATATAAATCCAGAGTTCTGCAGAATTGTCCATCATTAACATCCTTAACATTCACTTTCAGTTTGACTTTCCCTTTATTTTTTACAACTCCACATACAAATATCTACACATTCTCCCACGTCTACTGGATCTTCCCTTCTCTGTTCATTCCAACTCGTTTGTTCCACAGTGATACAAAGAACCTGAAGCAGTAGTCTTTTTACTTGACACATGGCCCAGGCTTGATTTTAAAGCTGGGTTGAAAAGTAACTGGCCAGCATAAACCACTAAACTCAAGTCATTCCATCCAAAGTTTAAAAAAAATGTTCCTTCTTAGTTTGTCAAGGGCAAATTTTTTTATCATGCATCCTGGAACAACACCTAATGAAGTAATCTCCTCTGATTTCCAGGATGGAGGTTAGGTTCCATGTGATCCACAGTGGGTGTTCATTCATCATCCACTAAGCTCGTCTCCGCGATCTCTGAAATTCTCTTCAGAGATCACGCCTTACGTCCTTCCCTGCAGCTACCGGGCATCCGCGTGCAGCTCTGTGTGTTATGAAGTCTAGAGAGGACACGATAACTCCAGGTCACTGAGGGGGGACCTCAAACAGCCCAGTACCTCCCCCAAAGAGAAGAGCTTCCTGGTCGCAGCCGTCAGGGGCTTTCTGGATCCCCGGGACTGGCCCTCACCACCGTGACCAAGTCAGCTGTCCTGGAGGGGTAGAAGAGTGATATTTAGTCATCTGCATCTAAAAATCTATTCAATTTCCCACCAGCATCTGATACTGGCAGTAAGGTTTTCTGCATGCTGATGGTTTTGTCCCTCTGACTGATATATTATTATATATGACATCATTAGATTATTAATAGTGAAGCATCAGTGTTAGAGCAGCATGTTACTGTTGTAGCTGCTGGAGGTGTAGCTAGTTTATACTACTTTATATACAGTTAGCTAGTTTATACTACTTTATATACAGTTAGCTAGTTTACACTACTTTATATACAGTTAGCTAGTTTACACTACTTTATATACAGTTAGCTAGTTTATACTACTTTATATACAGTTAGCTAGTTTACACTACTTTATATACAGTTAGCTAGTTTACATTAATTTATATACAGTTAGCTAGTTTATACTACTTTATATACAGTTAGCTAGTTTACACTACTTTATCTACAGTTAGCTAGTTTACACTACTTTATATACAGTTAGCTAGTTTACATTAATTTATATACAGTTAGCTAGTTTATACTACTTTATATACAGTTACCTAGTTTACACTACTTTATATACAGTTAGCTAGTTTACACTACTTTATATACAGTTAGCTAGTTTACACTACTTTATATACAGTTAGCTAGTTTACACTACTTTATATACAGTTAGCTAGTTTATACTACTTTATATACAGTTAGCTAGTTTACACTACTTTATATACAGTTAGCTAGTTTACACTACTTTATCTACAGTTAGCTAGTTTATACTATTTTATATACAGTTAGCTAGTTTACACTACTTTATATACAGTTAGCTAGTTTACTCTACTTTATATACAGTTAGCTCGGGGGTGCTCAATACGTTGATCGCGATCTACCAGTCGATCTCCAAGGTACTATTGGTAGATCGCATGACAAGGTGAGGTGACATCAGGCGCGCTGGAAGGTATTTTCAGTAGGGGGGGCTGCGATCAAAATGCATGACGTCACATCATTGTGATGGTTGTTGTTAATTAGCCTATTAATATGTTTTAGGGGTTGGGGGCAGAAATAAGTGTGTTACAATTTATATTATTTCATGTAATCAGATGAACTACAGCACCCAATATCATTTTAGCAGGACACACACTAGCGACACTTTGAACCCGTTCTCTCTCTCTCTCTCTCTCTCTCCCTCTCTCTCTCTCTCTCTCTCACACACACACACACACACACATACACTCCTCATCTGTTCACCCATAGGGCCAAAATAAAGAAATAAAACTAAACATAAATATATACTGTAGCCTACATTCAGGCGAAATAAACCTAAACTGAACTTGGCTTTCAATTTCCGTTCTCACTTATAAATATTGAAACAACAGACAGCAAACTTGAACACTAAAGCTGCCACAGCAAGCGTCAAGAATACTGAAATTATGAATGAAAACGGCAACAATCAGTGGGGTGTACATCAGCGATTACACGCAACCCCCGCCGCGGCTACTCTGACACTGCTCATTTAGAGCGCACTAGGCAATCGTACCGTGCCAAAGCACGTTTGCCCCCTAAAGTCCGGATTATTTGGCTAGTGTGAGTGCAAGTGTACCCTACTGGAGGGAGAAGAAGCCAATTTTCCAGGGAATCGCAGCACGCAGCATCCAGCGTGCTGCGTGGACGTCATTACATCTGCTGCACCGCTGCTACCACAGTTATGAAATGCTAAATTTATTGTCTGTGACTGTGATCCTCATAAAAGTAATATTTTTAACGAAATTCGTTAAAGTAAGTCATTTGGCGACTTCTAAGTCATAAAACTAAGTCTTACTTTTACTGGAGTAATCTACCTCGTTCGCACCTGTCATTGTAAGGTAAAACTTACCTACTGAGTGAACTCTCCCGTTCTCTCTTATAAACGAGTCGGACAACAACGTGTATCAAACATGAAGCAAAGTGAAAAAATAATAAAGTACGTAATAACAACCCCCCACCCCCCCACCCCCTTGCGGAAGTGTTGAGGTATAAATGATCATATTTTTTTTTCTTTTTATCCCACACCCCCCATAATTCACTACATGATTAATAAACCCATTTTAGGAAAAGTCATGAACTGAAAGGTGTAGGGGTTTTAATTTGAAAACGCCAGGGGGGTAAAAATGACCCCTTGGCGGTTCTAGTGTTAAGTGAATATGAACTTCATAACATGTGATTGATTTGATAAATTATCTATTCGATGCAACAGACCTACCGCGTTAAACAACTTTAGTTAGCGATGTCCCTCTAGGACTGTCCATGGTGCTGAAAATGCCAGCACCATGGACAGTGGAGTTCTAGCGTATGTATCCCCTGAAAATTGTATGAACTTACGAAACTATATAGGTACACTAAAAATAACATAAACATAAGTCCTGTAAATCAACAGTAGGCCTATTCAGAGACTTAAAAGTAAACACGCTAAATTCCACCGTCATCCACACCTTGAATGTATGGCCTACAATAGTCAATAACAATAACAATAATAACATTTATATAAACAACAATAATAACAGCAATGAACGTAGCCAGAAAAATAAAACTGAAATGGAAAATTCCATCTCCCAAACCAGCTATATTGTAATGATCGTTCAAACGTTCTCGTTTCCAAATCTCCTTCCCGGGAATTTTATATTTGGCTGATTTGGAAATTGGTCTATGTTTTTTTTGGCTAGCCATTTTCGCTTGACAGCGGCACCGGAAGTGCCTGCTAACATAGCGGCTTGACAAAAAAAAAAGAAAATATAAATGTATTCTTTCACATATCACAATAACTTAAATCAAACCCATTCGACACAGAATAAATATGTTATATGTTTTTATTTTTTGTTGGTTTTATTTTTATAACAAGATGTAAGATTTCTTCCACTCTGGCAGAGAGGGGCAGACCCTCTGACGAGGGCAGCCCCCCACTTCCCGCGCTACCGGGTGACATTGTCATGAACTGACGCTATACAAATAAAGTTGAGTTGTTTTGAATAAAAAAACTAGACGTCAGCCTATCAGCCATCCCGTCACTTGATTGATACACAGGACAACCAGTCAGATGACATCTGATTTTTTTTCCCGTACAATTAGGTCACTGTGCGTGTTCAAACAACGCCCCTGAGCGCTGCAAAGCTAACAAGCTAGTCGTTAGTTACATCCTAATTTTTCGCTCGGTTTTTTCCTCTTAAACGTAAGATAAGGTATAAAAATGAGTGGGGGAGCTGGACCAAGTAAAAAGAAAAAAACCTATCACTTTCATACGGGATGGGAGGAGGACTTTTTTTTCACGATGACATTTTCAAAGTGCGTTTGTCTCGTCTGCCAGTCTACCGTCGCAATACCAAAGAAGGGAAATGTGGAGCGGCATTTTCGGACTCTTCATGGAAAATACGACACTGAATTCCCGCCGAAAAGCGAGCTGAGAAAGACAAAGGTGAAGGAGCTAAAATCCCAGTTATTGGGACAGCAGTCATTTTTCACACAAGCTACTTCTAAAGCGAAAGCTGCCACCGAAGCATCATTCCGAGTAAGTCACATCATCGTTAAAAACAAGAAGTCATTCCAAGATGGAGAGATGGTAAAAGAGGCATTCGTTGAAGCAGCGGACTCATTGTTCCGGGACTTTAAAAATAAAGCAGAAATCTTGTCTTCGATCAAAGCTCTCCAGCTGTCAAGGAGTACAGTTACACGGCGTTGTGAAGCCATGGCTGAGGACTTAACGCAGCAAATGTGGAAGGACATCGGAGATTGCGAGTGTTTCTCACTGCAGTTGGATGAATCTACGGACGTGAGTGACACAGCCCAGATGTGCGTTTTCATTCGTATGGTGTTTAGTGATATGACTGCAAGAGAGGAACTGTTAACATTACTGCCCATGAAAGAAAAGACGCGAGGAGAGGACATATTTCTGTCGTTCAAAAACTTTATTGAGAAAACCCAGCTGCCGGTGTACAAATTGGTGTCTATCACCACAGATGGCGCACCTGCAATGATTGGTCACTTGAATGGATTTATTGCCAAGTGTAGGCAGGACGATGCTTTCCCAGACTTTCTGAATTACCATTGCATAATCCACCAACAAGCATTATGCGCTAAAATGCTCAACATGAAAGAAATCATGGATGTCGCAACGAAGATCGCCTGTGCTATTCGAGCCCGGTCTCTTCAAAGACGGTTATTCCGTGCACATCTGGAGCAGGCTGACTGCGACCACTCTGACTTGTTGCTACACACTGACGTGAGGTGGCTTAGCCGAGGGAAATTCCTGCAAAGATTTCGAGAGCTCTGCCCGGAGATTAAGGAGTTTTTCTGTGCAACTGGGCATGCAGAATACAAGCAACTAAGTGACGGTGAGTGGCTGTTAGACTTGGCATTTTTAACTGACCTGACAAACATGTTGAACGACCTCAATCTAGAGCTGCAAGGAAAAGACAAAACAGTGATCAATATGATCAGCTCAGTTAATGCTTTCAAACGCAAACTGCAACATCTGTCCTCAAAGCTGCAGCGCCATGATTTGGCAAACTTCCAGAACCTGGCGTCAGAGCTGGAGATGCAAGGGAAGGCCTGTGTGCAACTTGACAGTGCACGCTACACAGAACAGATTGACAACTGTCTGTCAGAGTTTGAAAAACGCTTTCAAGACTTTTCTTTGCTCGAGCCAGTTGCAACATTCATGTGTTTTCCTTTTCAGGAAGATGTGGAGATTGATTCACTCTCATCAAAAATTGCAACACTGTTTCACCTGAACTCTTCTGGAGTGGAAGATGAGATATTCACACTACAAGCTGACATTGAGCTGAAGTCCAGAGCTCATGGACAATTCTGGAACTTACTAGCAGAGGGAAAGTATCCCAACATGAGGAAATGTGCTACCTTGACTGCATTTTTCGGCTCCACTTATTTATGTGAGTCAGCCTTTTCCCACATGAAGATAATTAAGTCCAAGTACCGCTCCACTGTGACTGATGAGCATTTGGAAATGTGCTTGAGGCTGGCTGTCAGCAGCTACTGTCTGGACTATGTATCCCTGGCTGATTCAATTCAGTGCAAGTCATCAGAGTGAGCTCAGGTGATGGCAAAAAATGTACATAATTATGTTGTTCAGTCTGTTCAGTTCTGAATTATGTTGTGTTGTGCAACATATGTGGTTATACATCAACATAAGTTGTAAGAATCCTCAATATATTTCTCAATAAATATAATGGGTAATTCATTTTGACTTGGTCATTTCAAAAGTAGCTCCCATGCTGAAAAAGTGTGAGCACCCCTGAGTTAGCTAGTTTACACTACTTTATATACAGTTAGCTAGTTTATACTACTTAATATACAGTTAGCTAGTTTACACTACTTTATATACAGTTAGCTAGTTTATACTATTTTATATACAGTTAGCTAGTTTACACTACTTTATATACAGTTAGCTAGTTTATACTATTTTATATACAGTTAGCTAGTTTACACTACTTTATATACAGTTAGCTAGTTTACACTACTTTATATACAGTTAGCTAGTTTACACTACTTTACATACAGTTAGCTAGTTTACACTACTTTATATACAGTTAGCTAGTTTATACTACTTTATATACAGTTAGCTAGTTTACACTACTTTATCTACAGTTAGCTAGTTTACACTACTTTATATACAGTTAGCTAGTTTACACTACTTTATATACAGTTAGCTAGTTTACATTAATTTATATACAGTTAGCTAGTTTATACTACTTTATATACAGTTAGCTAGTTTACACTACTTTATATACAGTTAGCTAGTTTACATTAATTTATATACAGTTAGCTAGTTTATACTACTTTATATACAGTTAGCTAGTTTACACTACTTTATCTACAGTTAGCTAGTTTACACTACTTTATATACAGTTAGCTAGTTTACATTAATTTATATACAGTTAGCTAGTTTATACTACTTTATCTACAGTTAGCTAGTTTACACTACTTTATATACAGTTAGCTAGTTTACATTAATTTATATACAGTTAGCTAGTTTATACTACTTTATATACAGTTAGCTAGTTTACACTACTTTATCTACAGTTAGCTAGTTTACACTACTTTATATACAGTTAGCTAGTTTACATTAATTTATATACAGTTACCTAGTTTACACTACTTTATATACAGTTAGCTAGTTTACACTACTTTATATACAGTTACCTAGTTTACACTACTTTATATACAGTTAGCTAGTTTACACTACTTTATATACAGTTAGCTAGTTTACACTACTTTATATACAGTTAGCTAGTTTATACTACTTTATATACAGTTACCTAGTTTACACTACTTTATATACAGTTAGCTAGTTTACACTACTTTATATACAGTTAGCTAGTTTATTCCAGTGGTTCCCAACCTAGGGGTGGGGCCCCTCCAAAGGGTCAGCAGATAAATGTGAGGGCTGCTGAGATGATTAATGGGAGAGGAAAGAAGAAAAAACAAAGTTCTGATACACAAATGTTTTTGGACTTTTTCTCTAATCTTTGATTTTTGCTGAAATATTGGATCATTTGAACATTTATTGAAATGAAAGCATGTGAGAAGTTTAGAGGGAAAAATCACTATTTGGTGGAGCTGTTAATAACTCATAGACATCCTAAATGTGAGCCGACTACACACTGCTTTTTGGTTTCATTTTTAACAATGTGTTGTATTTTAAAAGCTTGTTATATTATTATATGTTATATTGTGTCAAATCTGCATCTGAAAGTACAATATTTCCCTCTGAGATGTAGTGGAGTGGAAATATAAAGTAGCATCAAATATTCAAGTAAGTGCAACACAGGTCTGTAGAACACCATTCATATAAATGGGGATTCCAGATGCAGAAGGCTTCAGCAAAAAAAACAAAAAACGAAGAAAACAAAATACAGGGTCGTCCGCAAAAAAAGGTAAATCTGCTTTGGCCAATTAAATAAGCGGACATCACATTTCTACTGTTAGTGATTGTTGCGATTAAAGATAAAATGAATGTTGCTGTGGTAACTTTACATAGTTATAAACTCCTGTCTCATAGTTTCATGTGTAGTGTTATGATGTCTGATCAGCCTTCAAACATCTGGATCTGTTACTCAAAATTGGATATTTTGAGTAACAGATTAATAATCCAAAATTGGATTAATATGTATTTAATTTCTCACCAGCACCTGAAACAAAGCCCTGTGCTACTGTAATACAGGACTGCTGATCTCTGTCTGTCCTACATGGGGCCTCAAAGAAGGTCCTAGTCTCTTTCTCCTTACTGATCAACTTAAACATGTTTGAAGTGACTGCCTCAACTTCCACAGATTTAATTGTACTATCTGTCATTGCCAGATCGATATTGTCTCAAGATGAATATAGTAATACAGCAATGTTGAAGTCTACAGTATTACCTTTCCTCTGTGTGTGATGCCGTTTTGTACGCGCTCTCCTGTCTTCTCCTGAGAGTCTGTGCTGCACTGTGAGGAAAGTGCTTGACGCTGGCCGTCGTTCTGGTTTTCCCAGCGTGCGAAACCTTTATTTTTAGAGGTCTTCCTGTGAGGCCGGTATTTCATTTTGGGGAAAGTGTGGGAGCCGCTGTCCGTGGCTCCCCAGCTGTGTTCGGGCCACAGTGGCTCAGTCTGGGTGGCCTGGCTGGTGGTGGCCCTCTGCAGGCGCACGGAGATCCTCTGGGCCGAACCGGTCATCAGGGTGATGGACTGAGTGTCCAGAGCCGGACCTGCTGGTGTGACAGCTGGAAACTCAAACACCTCATCCTCATCTGAAGGAAGGAGTGCAGAAAATTAGAGTGAAATAATTAGAGTAGATAGATAAAATAACCACAGAAGCTCCATTTTTTATGTCAGTGTGTATATGTCTGACCTTTACAGACGGGCAGTGCAGGGCTGCTGGGTAGTGAGCTGTGGGTCAGTCTGGCAGGAGAAACACTGCCCAAAGAGCTGGAGCGCAGCAGCTTCCTACACGCCAGAACCAGCAGCTCCCGACATTGTTTATGACAGTTAACGCCGCAGTCTGTGGAGTAAATAAAGAGAAATCAGCTGAAATTCAGGGTGAAGGTATTCAAGTGTCAAATCATGTATAAGAATCTGTGGAGTCACTGCATTTGTTCTGAAGTTTTCATAAGGGGGTCAGTAGGGTTCAACAAAATGAAAAGAAGCCACATGCATAATGAGTAACAAAAAATAACAATAGGTGAAAGCATTTGTCTTGTGTACAGAAGTAAGTTCTCAGATCAATATTATACTGTATAACTGGTGTGCCAGGTTACCCACAATTAGGGCTGGGTATCGTTTAAAAAATATACCAGTACCAATCCAAGTACTCTTAAAGTAGTACTGATACCAATTGAGTACTTCATTAGACACTTATTCCACATTTTGTACACTCTTTTATCTGGTGTAACAGGTGTGTAGTGCAGACACACTTTAGAGCATTTAGGTGGCATCTTGGCTGCTGAACTGCTAAACATGCTAACTGAAATTCATCACGACTCCATACAAATACTACGGGATGGATTGCAGGTATTGTTTGATGGGAGACGTTTCATACTACTTGGTATCAATTTATTTCGGTTGATACCTTAAAGGTATCTAGTACCGATACCCAGCACTAGCCACAATGCAACTCGACTGTACAGATTCATGTGTGTTATGGTTTCAGTGGCTAATGTAGGTGTCTTTAATGGAGACTTTGGATGTTGTTTTTAAAGTTTTAAAGACCTCAATTAAAGTTTAATTCCACTTTCAGGCCATGATGTTTGACAAGAGGAAGATAAAGAGTTAAATATTAAACATAGCATTTTTTACTTCTGGAAACTGTACCTTTGCACTTGTAGCCCTGTTTGATGATTCCCCAGAGCTGCAGGAGCAGGTCCACCATTGGGAGGTCCAGGGAAAGGGGGAGGGACATACAGAGAATGATGTTAGATAATGAAGAGCAGTGAGACTTAACCCCCCCCCCCCCCCAACATAATTCTGCCAGAAAGAGGACACATTTCCTTCAAGCACAGAGATTCAGTATGTGAATGACAGCAGTCCCACATGACAGGGAGATTTGTGTGTCTTTCTGTTGTGTATCTGTGTACTATGTACTGTGAAATAACATGAACCAGATGGGAGTAAATGTAACAGTGTTTTCTTTTGTTGTTTTTGTTTTGTCATTAGACTGAATTTTAAATGCTTGTTCATTATTTATCAAAGCTAGGAGGAAGAGTTGAAGAGATACACACAAATCCTGCACAATGTTCGCAGAAGGTGGGCTTCAGGTACGTCATCTCCTGGAAGTTATGGATGAATCCTGGTCCCATCTTACACTGGAGCAGTGGGTTAGCTCGAAGGAAATATGCTATCATTTCATCCTTGCTGATCAACCCATCTCTGTGAGAAAGACAGGAGGATGAGTGGAGAGAGAGAGAGAGAAGGAGATGTTTTAGTCCAGTCTGTGTGGCCTGTGGCAATCAAAGTGCACCAGTATATAGTGTTTTCCTCCACTCATGTTACATTAAGTGCATACAGTCAAAATAATGCAGTTAAGTAGAACTTTTAGTTGCTTGTATTTTTTGTTTTTGAGTACGTCAGTTTCATCTAACTTCTACTCCACTACTTATCAGAGACAAATATTTCCCTCACTGAGCACTTTATTAGGAACATCTGTGCAATCTAATGCAACCCATCAACAACAACAGCTCTGCCATACATTCTACATCACTAATTTTCAATTTTTGTTGAGATCGTCAGAATGGAGATAATTCTACTTTATGTTTATTATTGAGGTCATAGTGGATGCTGGTGTACTGAACTGCATTATATAGAAGCATTCCTAATATTTTATCCAAAAAATATAGTACTCACAATAACATATATGTTATTGTGAGTACTATATTTTTCTCATATGTATATATATATATATATATATATATATATGTGTGTGTGTGTGTGTGTGTGTGTGTGTGTTTGTGTAAGTATACACTCACTCAATTACACAAGTGCTTGTCGAGTGTACACTTTTTGCTCCAAAACATTATTTGACAGCTATAGTTACTCTGCAGTTAGCTCTATCTTTACCAGTACAGCTTTAAAATGCTGTTTACATCATCAGTCATAACAGTAGTATAGTACAAACTTGTAATTATTATGTATAATATCATTGATTGGGACCACTGTGTCATATTGCTACTTTTATCTAAGTCAAAGCAGAACAGTACAGATATGGAAAAGTGCTCATATTGATCCATGTAACTGTTTTTGAGACAATCAGAGTGATGGTGCTGTGTGACATGATATGTGCACAGTGTTGAGGTAAACATGACGACTGTGCACAAGAAGCAAAATAATGTTTCAGTGTTAACAATGTTTGTAAATGTAAGTGAAATGAAAACAGCTGCATCTGCACCACTGGTGGTAAAGTTACACAAGTCATAAGGGGACCACTGAGAACAACTGTTCTAGTTGCCAAGTTATCATGCTTTGACTAGTGATTTTGGTCAGGTTTGCATCAGCTTCTCATTTAAATGCTTAGTTTTAAATTCAGGTTGGGTTGGAGAATACTCCATTGCAGATAAATAATCAGGCATTTATTGATCACTCACTGATCTTTGTCCAAAACGCAGAAGGAGTCCAGGAAGGGAAAGTTAGCAGCGATGCTCTCAAAGTCTTCTTGAGAAATGTAACCATCGTGGTCGTGGTCATAATTCCTGAACACAGACTTCCCAAAGCCAGATGAAAAACAGATTACTCCAATAATATTCCACACACACCTCTACATCTGTCAGACTGAATAAAGATATTGTCTACTCACATCCACCACTTTCCTAATGTGTTTATTGACCACAGATGGGTCTGGTTTGGTGGTGACACCAGAGGCCCAGTCCAGTGGAGCCATGGACTTGTTGGGAGTTGTTGGAGAGGTAGGCTGTGAAGAAGGATGCATAAACAGGACTTAGATCTGTCATGCCCCAAGTACATATTTCCAAGACTTAGAGAGTTCTATCTGAAATCTACCTATTTGAAATTGTTCTACCTGGTTATGTGTAGCTGTTGACCAATGAAATAGAATTTTACTGTGTATCAGTTTTGCTTTGCAGGATAAGAAAACTTTGAACCTTAAAAACACAATGGCAGATAGAACCTTATAATTAAGAGGTCACAAAATTTCCAGTTTGGTAAAATTGGACACTCGTGATGTGGACAAATCTACCCACAACAAAACAAACCATTTTTGCTGAGACTTACCAGTGATTTGGGGTTGCGTGGTTCCCTTAGCAATGACAACTCATAAATTTCATCTTCTGTGTAATAAAGGTCTAAAGAAAGCTGAAAATACAAGGAATTGGGTTTTTTAAAAATCACTGAACAAGAACAACACTCTAAACAACAGTGACATAAGCTTTCATCTGCTACTGAATATTGTGTGATAAGCAACACTTATGTACAGCACTGATTATGGGACACAAACCACTTTACATAGAAAAATTCTGGAAAAACAAGTTTCTCAGATGTCTTATTTCTAAGCAATGTTTAGTTCTGGAACCTAGTGCTGAAACTGAGTTGTAAATGATCATTAACTATGACTATTCTTGTACCTCTGGAGCTAAGAATTGTTGTTCTTAGTAACATCCTTCATGACAATTTGTAAAAATCAATAGTTTTGATTTGACCTATTACACAAGGTCTTCTTTTAACACAGAACATCTCATCAAGTACCTAAAGGCTCAACCCTGGGTCCACTACCTTTTGGTTTTATAATCCACTGTTGCATAATGACCCCCAACTCTGTATTGTAGTTAGTACTGTGGATCTTTGCCCCTGCCACTGCCTTCAAATCTGACACTCTGTATTTAATGAATGGATGACTCAAAATGTCCTCCAACTCTATTCATTTGTACTAGGGAGCAAAGAGAAAAGCTGTGTTACTATTAAGTACATCCCAGTAAAAATATTATTTGCAGAGTGTAGCCATAAAACACGTGACTTAACTCAAGTGACTTACTTCTACTTACAGTGTATAGCACAGTGACAGAACTCTCAAGTGACCACGTGATTGCTGACATGATGGAATAACCCATCAGAGGTATGGACTGAGCTGCCATGCTGTTCATTCTTTAAATAAATCCTTTCTGTTTATTAGGTGCTATATCACTCGGCAAAAGACATATACTCTAAAGTTAATTTAATCTAAAGTTCATTTTGGGAATAATTCACATAAGAAACAACAATCTAATGTATTTATAATGTATGAAACAATAAGTAAGGTGGAAATAATAGGATTGTGGCTGAAATAGAAAGTAAATTCTGTTGCAAGAGTGCTGTTGGTACTTTACAGAAATCATATAATGAGGAGACTTAGACTAAAACTGCTCTATTCTTAATCATATTGCTTAAGGTAATGTATTATTAATTTTGACCAATGATGCATAGTACTTTTTTTTAATAGAATAGCATTTTTTAAATCTCTTATCATTTTTTATCTTTTAATTTTAAGTCCAGCAGTTTGACCAATACTCCCCCACATCCTCTTTCTCTACCAGGTACAAAGTAACTTGTGAATGGAAGTATTCTTACTGTAATGCCTTTATCTCAGGTATCCAGATTGTCTGTGAATCTATTACATATACAGACTACTGCTGACTTTTAGCAGGAACAGTTAAAGAAGTGAAAGAAAAAATTGATCTGTTCTGTTATGGAAAACACTTCTGGAATCCAATCTTTGCATTAAGTCCACCAGCTTTAAGAATAGGTTGGGTAAGTTATGTGCAGAGTGGTATTCCCTCACCGTTAGCAGGTAGATGAGGTCCATGTTGGGCTCCACTTGGGCCACTGCACTCTGCAACGATACCAGCTCATTGAAGGTCATGTAGAGCTGCTGCATCTTCACCAGGTTCACCTTATTACTGTCATCAACAAAGTCAGGAAAGACCACGTGCACTGCAATGAGGTCCTTGAGGTGCACACCCAGGATGGGGATTTTAAAACCCTGGCACTCATTGAAGGCCTTGCGGTAACAGGAGTAATTGTTGTTGGAAGAGACCAGCTCTGTCATCTCACTCCAGATCTGGAGCAGAGAATGGTGAAAGTTTGGGGGTAAGATAGAGGTAACAATGGTCAAATCACAAACTAAGTGGTTTGGCAGTTCATGGACATTAATAATTTTACTTAGTGAGCAGGGGTGCAGCTGCATCCCATAGAGATTGGAAGAGGTTTGATTCTTGAGTTTTCTTAAACATCTTCCTCAACTACCCCCGCAAATTAAAGTGAAACTTTGGGATTTTTCAGTCTGGACTTTTTGTCAGGAACAGGAACAACAATTTGAAATTGGTCCAGTATTGAGCAAAAGCACTTTTGTCCAAATGCACTGCAATGTAATCCTCTAGGGCAATAGCACCATGTCAATGTACTTCCACTAAAGTGCTTGTTTATGCCACTGACAGGCTCAGATTATTGCATCAGATTATTGCACCCTGTTTCATGGCTGCTGTGCTCTCGCTCAATACTGGAACAACTTCAAAAACTGCTGTCCCCATGAATCACTTAGACTCAAAAAGATGGGAAAATAGGGTCCAGGTAAAGAAAACCAAAGTTTCTCTTTTAGAATAGATACTGCTCTCTATGGAAGTCCTGAAAGGGACTAAAAGGAAACATTTAGATTATGTACCACTTTAACAGATAGATGTTAAAATTGACATTAAAATACATGTAAATATTTGAAATTAGCTCGAGACCCTATTGATGAAAGCCTTGTGTCATAGTTTTGTAGAGGGATTGTTCTACGAAATGTACTGAAGTCACTTTCACGCTGACTTCAGTACAGTAGAATTTACTGGATCCTACATCTAGTGGTCATTAGAAGAACTGCAACTGAAGGCATACTGATTACTAAACTTAAACTTGTAGCTGACTGTCTTTACTACTTAGCTGGTAAAAGTAGTTGTCCTTGTTTACTGTGTTTTGCTGATTTATATATTCATAAGTAGGAATGCATGTGTAGTAAATTTTATGCACAATACAGCATTAAAAGGCTGGTATTGACTTACCCTCACGACCTCTGCAGTCAGATAAGAGTGAGTCTCCTTCAGTCGAGAAATGGAGCTGTGGCTCAGCCCCCCCACCACCGCCATTAGAGTGTTGAAGTTCTGCAACTGCAGCAGTTTCTGATGAGAGACAGAGAGTTACATGTTTAAACTTAAACTTTTCTGTCTTGTCTTGGTGCTGTTCTATTGCAAAAGATCCTGGTTACGTGAGTTATAATGAATCGTGAATGTCACCTTATCATTTATCTATTTTCTCGAAACCATTATACATAACTGTAAAAAATGGTGTGTTGTGATGTGACGACGCAAGGTTTGAGGTTTGAATGGGTTTAGGTATAAATCAGTCTAAAACAGTTGACTCGCAGGTTAAATCAGGAAATAAACAGTAATCTCCTGTGTGAAAATCTGATGTTTTGTTGACCTATTGATCCACGTGACCTCCTCACTAAGTGGACTTTGTCTCTCTATAATTAAGCCTTCTGATTTCCTCCTTTTCTACAGTCATATTTACCATTGCTGCTAGAGGGTGCTCGCACTTCAATGAAATTCAAATAGTTTTGGGGCACTTACAATCAGCTGACCCTGTGCTTTTCTTGGGAGGACAGTCTCGGTTGCACAGTGAGATTTGGTGGAATAGTCCCCCTCCAATAAAAAAAATGGTTTGTTTGCACATTTATCTGTTGATGGGGGAAATTTTCAACTATATCAGACACAAATAATTATTTTAAGCAGAGTATTTTTTTATATGTTAAAGCATATCTGGAGGGTCTTTAAAAAGCTGTGATGCATGTTACATTTTCTTAATGCAGAGATTTGCAACTGCCAAGTATGCTTTGTAGACTGCTGTTCATGTTTTAAGGTAGATTTTTCCTCTGATTATTGCTTAAGAGAGTAACACTATCTAACCCTAACCCTAACTGCAGTGTCCCTGGTTCGATTCCGGCAAGGGACCTTTGTTGCAGGTCATTCCCCCCCCCCCTCTCTCTCCTTGCTTCCTGTTGGCCTCTATACCAAGTACTTGCAAATGAAGGCAACATTGCCCAAAAATAAAACTTTAAAGGGACAAAAAAGAAGCTGTCATACAATACAATACAACACAATACAAAGAGCATTTATATAAGGGACAGGTAGAGATACCAGTATCTTGGGACTAACATACCAATGACTTCTTTTGCCATTTAAACACATCCAATAGACTTAAAAACTAATTCAGTATTACTAGATGTAATACACACCTGATAGTGTGTTAAACGTTTTTATCCTCCAGGTTGTCTGCAGACAGTCTGCTGTCTTACCAGAGACAGAATCACTGAGAGCATATCATTAAGACACTGATCCATTCCTTTGAATTCTCATGAGGGATTAAGCTCTCATTAGTTGGAGATGCCCAACAAAATTGCCAGTAACGTATACACATCTACCATGAATATTGATAATGATTGCAACATAACTCAAGTGCATCTATTTATATTTATGAATGGACGCAACATTGAAAACAGTGGCTCCATTAAAGTTTTGTAATGTTAGAAACTATCAACAAGATAAATCAATTCAGATTATTGTGACAAGAGTCACCTTGAAAGAAATGTGTATATTACTAAATAAATGTAAAATGCTCTTCATAAAAACAAATAGGAGGCTTAGTATGTGATGATTATCACTAAATGGGTCTTCATTATGATAAAGTAGTCAATTAAAATGAATGAATTAACTAGTAAATTGATAGATTGGCAATAAAATAAATAAAGATATGATATAATAATATGAAATGTACAAATATAAAATAAATCTGCACTCAAATTAAATAGATCAATAACCAATAAATATAGATCAAAATAATATCCATTGAAATAAATAAATATATGTTTATTATTTTATTTCATTTTATATTTATGTATTGAATTTCTAATTCATATATTTATTTTATTCAAAAAGTATAATCATTTATGGATTTATTTAATTGTTATTAATATAATTACGACCCAGCTAGTCTTCCATAGATGATGAAAGGTTGTGTTATTGATTGCATCACTATCAATGTATGAGAGTGGACTGTAATGACATGTTGTCTTGGCGACGCTCTGAGATCACACTCAGTTCTAACTATGTTTGTCTTGCATGAGGAGATCATTTCATTAACAATTCATTTCATTAATTACAATAAGTGCTAGTAAAACCAAGAAGATAAAGTATTAGAGCAAGGGAGAGAGTGGTGAGAGCAGTGGACCATTATGGACACAGATCCTCAACAAAGAGACAACTGTTATCTTTCTAAATGTTTTAAAGTTGCAATACACAGCGTTTCAACAGCCAAACCAACCATGCAATTGAGCTCAGTTAGAAGCTTCAACAGTGTGTTTCTGCAGCAGTTTGTTCAATTGTCAATTGAAAGTTGGTCAGATACACAATTTGCATTGAATTTCTCTTTCAGGAAATCTAGTATTGAAACACCCATTGATCCAGATACCTGTGCTATATAGCAACAACTACAGCAACTTAAAACAACTTTAATTTGGAGATGTTTTATGTATGTCCTGGTAAAACTAATAGTAATTTCTAATACTGCTATGATTATCACCGTTTCCAGGGGACACCATGGGCATTGAACAGCTGTCTGGTCTGTCTTCATTAAAAGTTTTATATTCATCAAAGTGGACCTATTATGCTTATTTCCAGCTCTAAATCTTTATTTTTGGACTCTACTTGAGTAACTTTGCTTGATTCAAAGTAAAAGAAACAACAACCTCCTTATTTATCTTATACTGAACCTTTATGCAGCCCCTTAATTTCAGCCTCTGTCTCTGAGCCCACTCTGTTCTGACTGGCCAACTTTCCAGAAGCTGTGACATTACATGAGTGAAAATAAGGAAAAGCCACAAAGACACAGAACCAGATTACACATATAGCTCTAGATACTTCGGCCATAATTTACGATGTTAACCCTGGATAGTGTGTAAAAAAGTAGAGGAAAAAGTATACAAACAAATACAAGTGATCTACGGTGTCCTGGATTTTCTTTTCTTTCACACTATAAGGATCCAAAAGAAAGCAGAGGACCTATGAAAAAATGAATGGATGAATAGAAAGAGACTCTCACCTACATTTAAAGTCAATTCGTGTCAAATGTCTTAAAATTGTAATGACCAGCCAAACATGATTATGACTGATAGTATGTCAGGAAAGATTATCATGATAATACCCTTTCTTGTAATATTTTACCCACAATAATCAGAGCATGAAAATGTGCAATTTCCATTATATCATCACAGTTTGAATATTTCATTTTTTGCCTTTGTTTGTCTGTTTCTTTAAATTATGAATAAGTGAGCCTTTACTGCTTCATTTGTCCACATAAACACAGTCATGTGCAGTCACTGCTGTGTATTTCAGTCAGGAGGATTCTGTTTTTGGCTGGTGAGGGGGTTTGGTATGGGATATTGAAACCAGGAGCATGTGAGACTCATACGCTGGTGTCGTCAGCAGGGGGCTCGCACATATATATTTTTAGTTGTGCGTTATGTCATATCCATATCTCCCACTCTTACTCTTTCGTCTTACCTGGGCCACATGGATGTATTTGGTGATGACCTCTGCTCTGGTCTGGGGTGTTAGCTTGCTGAGCACCATGAGCTGGACCCACTGCGAGACTCCATTGAACAAAGCAATGGAGCGCTCCAGAGTGGGGTTTTCCACCAGGCAGCCGTGGATCACATAGCTGTGGTAATCAGTGAACTGGGAATGACATGGAAGTACAGATGAGACATTCAGATGACACATTTCTTAACTTTAGGAGCCTAAAGATATACAAATGAGCATAATACAGGTAAAGCAAAGAGATTGATCCTCTTATGAGCACCAGTGTTGTGTTAATTTAATGGCTCATTTGAAGCCTGTTAGATTATATAGGATTTCAAGTAAAGTTACTATTTTGGTCTTACAATGGTGCTTGAGGAAAGCTGGAGAGATGTCCAGAATGGAAAGGGATTATCTTCTGGGAAGAACGAATGTATTGAATGAATGAATTTCCTGTACTCGTCCTGTTTGATTTGGATACTCTGTGTGTTCAACAGAAAATTTGGCCTGATGGTGGCACCGGAGGGAGATCAAGAGGTCAATCACATCACATGGACATTAAGACATTAAAGGTTATTTGAAATGTATATTTTGGAAAACAATCTCAGGCCCTGTGTGGAAAATGATTCTGTGAATTAAAGCAGCCGTTTTCCGTACCACTACATTACGTGTTCAAGGACACATGTTTTTATCACAGTTCCAGTAACTACCTGGAAAACATACACTTTGACCTCCATGCTGCCGTTATTACCAATCAGCCATCTGGAAACAGGGAAGTTCACCCAGAGGCCAGTGAGCTTCACATCAAAGCTCAACAGCAGGTGTACAACTTCCCAAGAGTCTTTCTGCAACATTTTCATCAGTGCTGAACACACTGCCACCAGTTCACAAAGTGGATTTCATTGGCATTCAAAGAGCTGATTATGTAATTTCAGGAAAAGACAGCATGCTTAACCTAGCATGAAATAATTCAGAATGCCTTTTCATTAGCAAACACATTTTATTGACATCAACAACTGACTAATAGTTGACTCAAACACTGTTTCTAGTGAAACTACTTCAATACTTGCATGAAACCAATATAATGCACTTCACTCATTTAATGTTGATTTTTATAGGGACAAATATATAGCATGAACTAATGCCACATCCCATATCACGTAGCCAATTATGAGATCAGCAGGTCGGTCGGTCGGTCGGTCGGTCGATCGGTCGGTCGATCGATCGATCGATAGATAGATAGATAGATAGGTGGATAGATAGGTGGATAGATAGGTGGATAGATAGATAGATACATAGATAGATAGATAGATAGATAGATAGATAGATAGATAGATAGATAGATAGGTGGATAGATAGATAGATAGATAGATAGATAGATAGATAGATAGATAGATAGATAGATAGATAGATAGATAGATAGAAGGTAATTTAAAGGTCTGACCAGGAGCAGAGAAACAGAGGTAAGATCTGCCTGTAGACATACCGATATCCTCCTGATGGACTTGAACTCCAGGAAGGTGAGATGTTCGGCCAGCTCCATGGGCTCCAGGTGGTCAAACAGCAGTGAAGCCTTGCCTTTCTTTGCCTGTTTCTTCCGCTGGGTCAGTTTACGCATCCAGTCGTATGAAGGACTACAAAGGAGAACAATTTAGAAAGACAGTTCTCAGAAACTGGTGGAATGTGTTTCTATTCCTGTGCTGTTCCTGTACTATCCTTTAGTCTGGATGATGACACTTTTGGAAAGGTTGTCTGCCACAAAGTGTTGCATTCACAAGTTTTTGTTGGAAAATTAGATCTAACATGAAAAAACAATAAGCAAACTTGTGTAAGGAGCAGTTTTTGCCTGGAGCTGTTGCCTCCAGCAGAGATGAGGAGTTGGCCCAACCAACACTGACTCAAGTGGCATGAACTGAGGCAATTTATCAGAGTTTATCAGAGACTGTGATATGTAAAATTGGTGTCTTACATGGTGGAGATGTCAATGAGTTTGAAATGCTCCTCACAGCCCAGCTGAGCAGCCACGTCTCTGAACTCCTCTGTTATCCTGATCAGACCCAAGTCCAGATTGAACTCCGCAGGGAACGTCACTATCCAGTACCTGAACACACACACACACACACACACACACACACACACACACACACACACACACACACACACACACACACACACACACACTGACATTTACTATTCAATAGCAATTTGACACTGAAACTATTGTGATATGAGAAATGTGTGCATGTAATTTTAGCTCCCAAATTCTTTCCACTGAACCAGACCGTGATCTTTGTGACCTTGTGTCTCGTGTCCATTTATTGTGCAGGAAGTTCCCTACAGCTTGTTTCACTTTAATAACATTGTGGTGTCCACACCCACTGGTGCAGGGCTGAAAAAACCCTGTCTAGAGCTTTGCTGTCCACAAAGCACAGGGTCACTGGTGTAAGTAAAGGTTAAAATAACATCAAATCAATGTTCATTATCAAATTTAGTTACTCTTAATTTAAATGCTTGGTTTCTTCATTAGACTTCATTGAAAGTAACTGTACTTTGTATTTTATTGGGTAATAATGATAATTATATCTTAAATAATTGAATACATTGGTTTTGTGTTAATGGTTCAAACCCAAATATCTGCATGCAACAACCTTCCAATCTGAATAAGTTTTCATTATTCATTAATAATTATCATTATTGTTCTACATCAATTAGTAACTTGGAATATGATCCCACCAAGCATATGTAGTTTTGAGTATTCCACTAAATTACAACCCGCCTACTGAAAATCAATACATTTAGTTATATATTTGCAATTCATATTTAGTTATGGCTATATAACTAAATATAAATCATTACAATCTAGTTATAATTTATATTTATAAGCTTTCTGAGGATGAACACAATGTGAAACACAAACCAAAATTGTGTAAAACTTTTCTGGAGTCTTGTCTTTAGCTGAGGGGTGGATGAATCATGAATGTATGTATGGTACCTTACCTCATTAAATAACAGATCTTCAGCCTGGTTCTCTGGCAGTTGTCACCATTGCAGTGGCGGTACGTGGGGTAAGGTTAAGGACTTTTTTGCGAGAGTTGACAAATTAACACAGTATATGTATAGTCCAGTATATGACAAATCATTTTCATTGTGCATTCACTCCCTGACTGAGGAATATGAGCATGTTAAGGAAATCATTTCAGATACTTAACTTGTTTAATTTGCTGCTGTCTGTGACTGACAAACAGGAAACTATCCACTCCATATCATGTAGAATCATTTCAGCTGATAGTGCATCTGTTATATGGGCTAAAAGCTTATGAGAACCCTGACTGTCTCTTCTTCAGCAGTGCCAGTTATTAATCTAAATTGATATCAAATAGCACACTGATGTAAGGCATCCTTACACAGAGAGAACGTGAACTCCAAAAACTTCTCAACTAAACTTCTTGTACTGTATCCAACAGTACAACTCAGTGCAACATAAACAATGTGTTTGAGGATTTGTATAACCCCTCTCTGTGGTGGTAGGCTTTTCAACCAAGTGTGGCAACTCGAAAGAAGATAAAGATGTGGTCAGATAAAATTTTGTACAAGTAGTTTGTTTAAGGCATAGTGAGGCTTTTACATTCATTGGAAATTTAGAGTCTCCATCCATCCATCCATCCACTCATTTATCCGGGGCCAAGTCATGGTGGCAGTAGGCTGAGCAATGGAACCCAGACATCCCTCTCCCTAGCAACGTTCGTCAACACCTCCTGAGGGATCCTAAGGTGTTCCCAGGCCAGGACAGATATTTAATCCCTCCAGTGTGTTCTGGGTCTACCTCAGGGTCTCCTCCCAGTCGGATGTGTCTGGAACACCTCTATAGGGAGGCGTCCAGGAGCAATGAATTTCGGACCACCCAGGAAAAAACCCCACACAGACTTGGAGACAACATGATCACAGAGCACTTTCTCTACGTCAATGGAGTTTTGGCAAAAGTTAATTAAGGAAGCTCTGTTATCTTGTTTCTACCCTTTCTTTTCCTGTTCTCCCTCACCTCCATCTGATCTGTCCTTTTTCACAATGTTGCTTACAAGGCATTGAGAGTAGTAGATGATCTGTTTTTCTTTACACTCACTATATAATGGCAAAGTGACAATAAAATAAGACTAAACATGATTTGTTGTTTCCTCAGCTGCATCTTCAACTTGAAACCAAACTCGTTTTTTAACAACAGTGTCACAAGATTAGAATAGGCTTCTTATGAAAAGTTGACCTGGACCAAATGCACTTTGGAATCTGGGTTAGGGTTACACTGTAACATCTGTCTCTGGCCCTGCTCAGAAGACTGTAAGGCTACTGCAGAGAGACATCCACATTTCAGCTGTCCTCAAATCAATGCATTGGCTTCAAGCAGACACTAGAAAAACATGTTATGGTTCTTTCTCGCTTGTGCATCAAGTCCTGAGTAGATTTGCTCCACATTGTGTGTTAGACATATTTTAAATATGTCAACACCAAACAGACCTCTCAGCATCTGACACAGGTATTCTTGCTGTAGAGTTTCAATTAAACATTTCTTTTACAATTCATTGAGGAGGTCTTACAATCACACTTGACTGAAAACACATATACAGTATTGTGCAATGATATGTGACACCTGAGGTAAAGCACAGTAATAAGCACATATAAATGGAAAATAGAAATGGCTTATGTGTAGGTGAAGACAAAGAAAGCTGCCTATAGCTGTCTGACGTCAGACAGCATAGCACACCACTTACTGAGCAGCTCCAAGTCCATTGATCCAGGAAAGAATCAATACTGCTAATTTCCCATCAACATACAGAGGCAGAGCAAGAGAGGAAAGGTGAGGTACAGAATGAACAACATTAACAACTATGCTATCATCACTAAAAGGGATTGATTAGAATTCCAATAACAAAATTTAAGACTTAGTTGGATTTCCTGTAAAAGTGAGGGGCAATTGATCTCAGACATCACTATACTATGTGTTCTGAGTCATCTGAAATACCACAACCAGCAGTATTTCAACATATTGTTAACACAATGTATTGTGGGATATATTATTAGTAGTTTTCCTGCCAGTTCTGATGATGTAACGTACCAGCGATGCATCAGCAGCAGGCTGCGAGGAAGTAGGTTGGCCTGCAGTTCCCCATTGTCATCTATGAAGGAGAAATGTCACGGTAAAACACATGTCATAGGCACTATGTACATTTTTACTGAGATATGGTGGTTTCTGATTTATTGAGAGAATTAAGAGAAGCAGACCAACAGGTAATTGATCCTACTAATAATAGAATGTTTCTGAGTGGGATGTTAGAGCTCTTGGGAAAGTGCTTTCTGACACTAATGAATCATTAATTAATTGCACATTGTAACATACCACATGTAGAGCCCATCTGTAAGATGACCTTTAAGATTAGATACAAATGCAAAGTCCTTCCCTTTCAGTTTATATTAATCATGTCATAAAATACCATAAAGTAGTTCTCACACAGTTGGGGAGCCTGAGGCCTTTGGGGTACCCGAGTGTCTAGGTGTTATCTACGCCTACTTTGTCCAATAGATAATCCAGCCTGAGTTGCAATTCACTCACATGTGTCACTCACCAAATGCATGAATGCATTCATTTAAGATAGCATCAAGAGACGCTGCCTTTCCCAGTGTGGATGATCCCATGGTGCCAAGCTGGAAGAAGGACAGAGGCCAACACTTCTTGCTCACTGCTCTGGACCAATCAGGGTTTTCCTGGGAGCAGGAGAGAATCAGTCATCAGTAAGAGAATATAGAAATAAAACAAGTAGAGTATGAGGATAAATGCATAGGGTTAGTTTTATGGTCATGTAAAGTCAAATATTTCCATCATTAATCAAATAGCTTAAACCACACTTGCTCATCTGCACTTATCCATCATCTAAATCAATTTGGCCTCAAACCAAAGCTAATCTGTAAAAGATATCGGTCTTAAAAACAGACAAAGGGAGGTGCTCAATTTAAACCAATGGCCATCAGCGACATATGGTAAAAAAAACACAACCACAGGTATCGTATGTGAAACTTGTTCAATTGTACCAAATTGAGTACCATTTCATTCACAGCATATCACATAAGTAAACATTTTGTCATTAGAACGATAACATTATTGATAAATTCAATACTTTCTATGGTTGTTGAACTCTCTTGAACTCTGATATTTCGGTTGGACCAAAGTGGTAGACCGACTGACTGACCAACAGCTTGACATTACCAGCTCTACAGCCATGCTGCTAGCATGCCTAAAAGTAAGAATCAAGAGGACCTCATAAAGCTTACAACCATTCTTTCTGATTGTACCTCATCACCCAAAAGTATCCAATTCAATTAAGCAACAAATGAAATAACTCACTATTTACTGCACTATATTATTGTTGCCTCATTATTTGTGGACTGCTCTATATACTCAAGTACTAGTTAACAAACTACTGCTGTGCAATATATTCGTGCAAATGTGGAATATTCTTTGTATTTTTATGGGTTAGGGTTAGGGTACCCACTTGTTACAGTTTTGCACTATTTTAATCCATTGCAACAGAATCTCATTCTGAAGTGCAGTGTATGGTGTATAGTTAGAATGAGAATGGAATGACAAATAAAGTCTATCTATCTATCTATCTATCTATCTATCTATCTATCTATCTATCTATCTATCTATCTATCTATCTATCTATCTATCTATCTGTTCCTACTGTGTCGCTATGGTATGCACACTATTCTCTTCTTAAAACATGCAATGCTTTGCTTTTGAAAGACGTGAATATTACAGTTGCTGTATGCTACACTTGTCAGTAATGGCACATAATAATGATTCAGAAGTGTCCATCAGTTAGGTAAGACTTCTCTGCAACGTGCAAGAAAGCAAGTCCACCTCCTACACAAAGCTGACCTCTGGAGCTGGAATGCCCAATTCTCTGGAACAGCTGTCACACCTAAATCCAATTGTATCCGACTCATTGTGAAACTTTTAAAGATCAAACAACATCCTACAAAAAACAATAACTGTGTCACCACTCCATCCTGCTTCTGTAGCACTGCTTTCATTTTTTCAACCATATTTTCTTAACCACCAAATGTGAAGTTTTTTAACCTTTACATACTGTTCAGGTCAATTTAAAATGCTATACTTTTGTATAGCTGCTACATATCTACATATCTATTGAGATGTATTTTAGTTAAATGACATGTCAATGATTAATAAGATAGTAGTTATGAGGATTTCTTTTTATGATGTAGCAGTGAAGACTGATGGCTCTAATGGTTATACAATAAACCCCACACTTCCATAAAGTTCTGCTCATTTTACCTTTACATTAAATACATTTCCATCATTATGTCTATGTTATATGTTCATGTCTTAGGTAAAATAGGACATGATATTGTGTGATAGGAGATGTTTGATGGTGTAAAAGTTAAAAAATACACTCTCTCTGCTCTCTGAAACATGACTCAAGGTTTAATCACATTTATTGATCAGTCAGATTTATTGATGTATTCTACAGATCTGTGGTTCAAAATCTGGTATAGACACTTTTTGATGGGATTCTTAGACAGGGTCAAAATTGACCAAGAACATACTGCGAGAGTGTAGAATATGAACAGTATGTAAGGGTTACGCGAAATAGAAAGTGCTTACAATAATTTAGTGAGGGCATGTTGGTTCCTTAAATGAATAGCTGCACTAGTAAGAAGTACCAGCTTGCAGGGCACAAGACAATTCAAATTAAGTCCACACCTGAACTGTGTCAGGGAGACAGTGTCTGTCTGTTAGAATGACCTTTTTGTTCATGTTGACAATGTTTCTATCCATAACAAGGGCATTTCTACCAATGATCATGACATTTTTATCCAAATATGATGATGTTTATACCTGCAGGTTACGATGTTGTATACTTGGTGTTAATATTTCCACCCACGACATCTTCTGCTCAAATTTGACTTATGATTTGTGCACAATCTCCTTTCATAAGGTATCAGTATTGGAGAAAGCCATGTATGTGTGCAGCCAGGGACCCTTGTTGCATGGCATATCCATGTCTTTGGAAAAAATGTCAAAAAGAAATCTAAAGAAAACAGGGTTAACCCTAACCCTAACCCAAAAACATTATTAGGGTCATGAATTTGAATAAAACTAAATGGGAGTCAGCCATCACTAATACTGTTAATTGCATCAGTGCTTTTCCTGATTTGACGTGTCAAAATATGCAGGTGAGAGCATGTGTTATCATTGTACCTGGTCAGCTACTTGAGAATTTGTACATCAACTCTTATCAATCACTGTCTTCTAACATTTAATTGTCCCCAAAATCTCCCCAAAATGCAACACGTTAAATATGACACCAGATGGCCCTGATAAAGGTCACAAGCCAAAACAAATGGGTCTATTAATAAAGTTCTCCTATACTACAAGAGCTTCCTGACTTCCTACATACAACACCTTTAAAATACAATAGTGGATTAAAAGTCTAATCTCAGTAAAACAAATTCAAACTCACACTTGATTTAATCCTGTGGTTTGTTGAGGAACTAGGCTGTTTGCAATATCTGTGTCGTAGGATCACATCATTCAGGCTGCTCAATTGACATTGATGTTGTTAATGGTTAAGTATGTCATCAGCTGCCATCACCTTGGTGAGGCTGGTGGGACAAACAAGACGTCACTGGCCAACAGCTAATTTATTTTGTGACGCTTGTGTCAACATCACACATGTATGTGTGTGTGTGTGTGTGTGTGTGTGTGTGTGTGTGTGTGTGTATGTGTGTTTGTGTGTACACAGTTGAATGAATGACGGCATTGTTCCTTGACTGGACGTAACTCATGTGTACATGAATATGATCTTACAAGGGACTATGCTTAGACATGGCAATTCCTACTGTGACTGATGATTTTATTACTAACATAACCCAAAATGTTATTACTCATATAAAATAATAAGAGCACTCAGAAACAGATTCAAGATTCAAGATTCAAGAAGTTTATTGTCATAAGCAGTGTTATTGTGTGTAAGGGAGAGCAGCAAAGTAATAATTGCATTGCATTGTCTGAACCTCCTTGTTTTTTAATATGCATATGACAATATACTTCTTGAATCAGACTATGACTTCATCAGGAACGATTCTGACATTTCATTTCAGGAACATTTAGATAAATGGGAATAATTGTGGATTATGCTGCAGATGGAGAATGGTCATAGAGTTAGTTACAAACAATTGCAGTCTTAAAATAGCTACAGTTACAAAATATAATAATATGATCAAATATTTGAGAGTTCCTGTTCTTCTGAATCTATGGGTTTAATTAAAGCCTTGTAGAAATGAAAGTGCATATGTGTAAGACTCTGACTAGGTGAATATCTTTCACCTCGTCAGCTAACAGACTTATTTAAAGCTGAATTCACTTTTTTTGTTGTTGGTGTTGGCCACTTAGGGAAGTGGAGCAAGCCCTAACAGTTACATACTTACTCATCCAGCATCCAGCTAAATTCTGCCTGATGTCTGGTGCTGGACATTTGCCATAGAGTGGGTTTATCACAGCTTTATCACCAAAAAGAGCTAGCTGCTGGTAACAAGGTTGATGAGAGCCATGAGAGTGGAGCAAAATAGTAAATTTGGGGTCCATAAAACCAAAAGAATGAGCTGAGAGATACTAAAATTGCTTCATAGAAAATAGTCATTTCATCCCTACCCCTAAAAATTAAAAGTAACTAAATAAATGTTAAAATGTCTCTCTCCCTTTGCCAACTGGAAAAGCATATCTTTAAGTTCACGGTTCACGGTCAGTGTTCTGAAGGGATCCTCTCTCTCTCTCTCTCTCTCTCTATCTCATCTGTCTTTGCTGACACTGCAGTGATGACTGAAACAGCGAGTCAGATGAGTCCTCTCATCTGCGTCAGCACACCAATAATACACTGACTTTGTCATTGTAAGATTTATGATCATTGGCTATTGCAGTTTTCAATTGCATGAACTGTGACCTTTTTTCTCTCTAAAGCTCCATGCCATCATTTTCTCAGCTTCACAGGGCAACCAATCAAAATGCACTGGCTGTGCTGCCTTGAATAGTGTATCAGCATACAGATGGCTAACCAAAATAGAAAGCAAAAGACTGGTGCTGACGTACTTTCCAGCACAACTTGTTGACCTCTCTCAGCAAATAACTCACTCACACTTTTGAATGATCTCTGCTTTATCCACCAATGTTTCTGATATAAGACTAAGGTTAAGAATCTGCTGATACAAATTACAATTTAAAATTTTGATTGTATAATTGTATGTGCAATTTCATATATTTTCTTGTATACTTCAAGTATGTTAAAGTCAGTGGAACAATTTAATTAAGTTAGGATATGCCTGTCAGCTGAATAGATCTGTTGTAATAAAATGAAATTCCTATCTACTTGAATAACATGAACTACCCCAACGACTGAAAGGTCCAATAACTCTTCAAAATATTCTCACGGAGCACTTTATTAGGAACACCTGTGCAGTCTAATGTAATCCAAAACAACAGCTCTGCCATAAATTCTACTTTAGTGACCCTTGTACATGTTCAGCTATTGTCAATGTCAGAAAGGCAATAATTCTACTTTGTTTATTATTGAGGTTGTAGTGAGTGGTGGTGTACTGAAGTACATCAAACTGAAAACTGTTCCTAATATTTTGCAACCTTCATGTATGTTAATTGGTAAAACTAAATATAAGGAACACACACCACATACAATTACATATAAATGTATCAATTGACAAACAATATGGACTTAATAAATCAAATGGTTTTAATTTAATTAACACATTCTTCACCAGTGAGACTAAACAGTGGTTGAACAGTTTATGGTCTTCTGTTGCTTGATTCTGCTGCTGCCTGCTGAAACGTATCTACACTCCTGTTGACTAGTTGTATTGCCTCTGCCTCTGTTGTTTTCTTGTGTGTGCACTCATTCTTCTCTCTTGGGCAGTTTAATTAAGCCATGATCACTTGTTCATTCAGAGTTTATTCAAATTAATAACGCAGCATGTCCAAATTGTACCAAATTTGACATGGTGCTCCCATATGCAAAGGACATACAAACATAGAGAGGGTCCATCCTTCAGTAAATAGATGGCAACTGTTAAAAAAAGGCACTTTGAGATCCTGCACATACCTGAGCTAAAATAGCAGTCTTTGGACTCAAGATCCACTGCTTTGCATTTGAATAAAGGTGCACGATTAAAATAGGCCTTAATGTCCTACAGACATGCTAGCAGCTCTGCAAGACTGTGTGTTGAAAGCATAATGCTAAAATCAGCATGCTAACAGTGACAATGCTAACTTGCTGATGTTTAGCAGGTGTAATGATTACCATGTTCACTATCTTAGTTTGGCCTGTTAGCATGCTAACATTTGCTAATTTCCACCTTAAAACATCTTACAGCTGAGGCTGATGGCAATATCATTAGCTTTGCAAGCATGTGTTCATGAGCCAAAGTATTAGATGCATTAAAACCTTGAGTAAATAATGACACTAGTGTTAGTCCATCCAATAGTTGTTGAGATATCTGAGTCTGTTATTTCAGTCAGAGTTGTTTGCGGACCAACTGACAGAACAGCAGCAGAGCAGCACACCACATCGCCTATGTTGCTTTGTATTCTTGTCGATGTGTCCTTGGGCAAGACACTTAACCCCAAATTGCTCCCGTTGCTGTGCCAACGGTGTATGAATGTGTATGCATGGTTAGATTCCCCCTGATGTGCAGGTTGGCACCCTGTGTGGTAGCCCCTGCCATCAGTGTATGAATGTGTGTGAAAGGGTGAATGACATGTATAATGTAAAGCGCTTTGAGTGGTCGCACAGACTAGAAAGGCGCTATATAAGTACAGTCCATTTACCATTTACCATTTGTTTTAGAAACAGCACCAAGCCATGAGCTAAAATAACTAAAGCATCAGAAGCTAACCCTGATCAGTATCTCAAATAGTCAAATAAGTCTTGATCATCTCTGAAAACATTATTGCAGATCAGATGAGGACGTCCCTACCCACGTACAAGTAGACATACACTTGTGAAAGGCTTTGACCAGTTTGTCTTGCTTGTGGTGAGATTAATTTAAAAAATCATTTCATTTTATTGCTGATTAGAGATCCATAGTATAGCCATGAGCAATTACATGGTTGTTAAGACAACTCTTGATTGTATATCCTGTACACCAGAGTAAAGCTGGAGGATTTTGTGCAGTAGTGATGATTGGAAGAGAACATAAAGTGAATATTATATTCAGGCTTTCGTGAGGATAATTACAAAAGATTGGCTGCTTATATGCTATGTCTCAAATCATATACTTATGTTAGTGCACTTCTGTTAGTGCACTGTGTACAATCTGTATTTACTTGTGTAGTAAAATTCAATAGGTTAGTGTTGTCTCAAATCAAACATGGCCATTGTGCGTATTCCCATAGTGTTAGCATTCGCATTATTGTTTGCAGTACCAAGTCATTACAGACTGCTAAATTAACCCAATAAACCTACTGATGGTTTTATATGTGACAACAGCATAGTGGCGTTTAGTGTAAAAAAACACGTTTAATTTACATTTGTATAAAGCAGCGATGTTCACCGTAGTAACAACGTCCTCAGCCGCCATTTCCTGTTTGAAAAGTGGTCCCTCCCCTTCTGCTACGTAGGCAAAATGGCGACCGGCGAGGGCCAGAAGTGCACCGTCCCTCAAAATATTAAGTGTGAGTACAGAAGTATGAGTTTTGAGATACAGCATAAGTAAACGAGCAAGCAGCAGGGTAGCATGGATTGTGTCTTGAACAACTGACTGTGTTTACCATTTCTTCTTACCTAATCTTATCTATAATCTTAATCTACTGGCATTGCTGGGTGCTACTAAGGGATTTATCTCTATTATGACATTGCCTTGGTGAATCCACTGGTTGCCTCCTCTTTAAATCCTTGTTTAGCCATGTGACAAGTAACAGCCAAGGTCGGGGTTCTCAGCCAATTCTGGTTTGTGGCCCTGGTACTATACAAACTACCAGCAGAACTGAAATCAGCCCCAACTGTGAACACTTTTAAATCCAGGTTAAAAACATTTCTCTTCTCCTGAGCTTATGATTGAGCTCTTTTAAAGCACTTTACATTTTAATCTTTCATTTGCACTCTTTGTCCTTTTAATGATTTTAAAGCTAATTTATTATTTTATGCTGCAATCATTTTATTTATGTCTTGCTATTTTTCTGTACTTTGGGGGGTGGGGTGGGGGGGTTAATTGTATGTTTTAAGTTTCTCAAATTACATGTTTTTCTGTTTTATGTAAAGCACATTGAGTTGCCATTGTGTATGAAATGCGCTATATAAATAAAACTGCCTTGCCTTGCCTTGCCTTGCCTATAGTTTATATATATAGTATATAAGGTGTTATACTTGACCCATGCAAGTATACAATGCTATGCAAGAGGAGTTGTAAATCTGAGACACACTTTTTAAATCTGTTTTCAAAAGCATGGAGACAGCTCTTAATATATTTTCCATCCATTATTTATACCTACTTATCTTAAATTGAGTGTCAGGTTGATATTTACTAATGAAAGTGAGGTACAAATGAGATACTTTATGTACTTTTTTTACAACAACCTAAAACTAAAGTTCAAGTCAAGTTAAAAATACTTATTTTAAAATTGAATTCAGGCTTCATAATATCAGCTTGATAGATCACCAACCTGACAGATGTGGGACGTTCCAAACTAACATGACAGTCGGGCATAATTGATTATCTTATTCAGAGTCCTCTGTCATATGGGCACTATGACCTTTTCTCTAATACTACCCTAAGGCTAAAATGTGATTTCTGGTCATCTAATAAGCAGTTGAAATTTGCTCAATACAGTCATGCACCCGGGAGGGTAAACCCTTCTCGTCAGCGTCTCCCCAGCCTGACTCACACTTTAATGATGTTGCTAACGAAAAGCAAGCAAAAGAAGGATGCTGAGATAATGACAGATTTCAATGACTACTTCTGAAGGAGATGGAATGTTACATAACCGGTCCAAAAGTTATACATCTGACCTATTTGCTTGACTGCAGAGGCATAAAGTGCATCTAATTCAGTGAGTTATTTCAGTTGCTGCAAAGTCCAGTGGTGCGGTGCAGTCAGCAGGATAACGGCAGGATTTGTCTCTAGGTAGTTTGAGATTACTTAAAGTTTTGATTACGTCCCCTCAGTCTGTAAACAGAATCCTGTTCAGGGTTGCGGGGGCCTGGAGAAGAGGGGGGTACATCATAATACAGACTGTCAAACACTTTCACACTCTCTTCCACACCCACAGGTAATTTAAAGTAGGGCCCGACCTACTGGGTTTTTGGGGCCGATAGTGAAATTAAAGAGTGAAAAAATTCTCTTATCGATATATGGGCCGATAATATTTTATGTACAGGATATATAAACACATGATTCCTAAAATTTTATGATAGTATGATATTTTGCAGTTTAACAATAAACATTATTATGTAAAATGACATGACATGACAAAAAACATTGGTATCAAGCAAAAAAAAGGATAAAACTTGGAATAAGAAAAATGGTCAAATATACATAAAATGCTGCCTATATAACTTTAGAAAATAAAAGAACAATATCAGCATATATCGGACAACATATTCACTGATATATCTGTGATAAGTCAATATCGGCTGACCGATATATCGGTCGGGCTTTAACTTAAAGTCTTTATAACCTTTATGCCTTTGGAGTGTGGTAGTAAACTCATACAAATGTTCAAAATCTTTACCAGCACTATATATTTCATAATTTCACAATATGCCACAGCAGTGATTGCCTGTTCTTGTCAGTCATTTCAATTCAGAGTGATAAGGATGGCTAACTTCTACTTGCTACTAGCTCAGGCAGATTCAACCATTGATCTTGAATCAGTTTCATCAGTGTGGTCTTCGACTTGTCATAAAAGGTTTCTGAAGTTAGTGTGTTTTTAAAATGTAGGTCAGTGCTTCAATAAAAGTCAACTTTGAAATAAACCCATCAATAAAAATAAGAAGACAAGTCATTACAGAAAATATCTACCGTTTAGGCACGGACACTCAATGCTGCTTGCTACTTCTAGTCTCCACAGTGTGACGCAGAGATGCCTCACTAACAACAAACAGGCCATTCTGAAACTTTCAAAGTATTCCCTTTCACGTCGTCTTGTGTGGACATCACACTGCTTTCACGGTGTGTCAAACATTAATGCATTATATGTTGATTGCTAAGGGTTACACACACTAACGCATTCTTATGTTTTTCTTCCTTTTGATTTCACGGCTCGGCTGTGCATGTTACAGTCAGCTGTGCCCTTTAGCATGACTTGTGCTTTTCTGCCTCCACAATGGGTCACTGTGTCTCTGCCTCTGGTTTGCGGATGCGTCATTGTGTGCTTATGCATAGACCAGTGACATACACTGCTCATAGGTGTGCACACATACACATACAGATGCACAGTCAGACAGACACAGGATAACACAAATGCAAAGATGTTCACCTGCACACACACACACACACACACACACACACACACAATACACTGCTCTTACGCCCTGCCACACATGACGGTCTTGTAAAAAAAAAATCCAGGTTTAAAGTAACTGTAATAAAATATCATCTTTGATTTGTACTTGTCACCACACACTGCTGCAGCCCAACACTGACAGCCTTAACGATACACAATGAAGCAATAGCTAAAAAACTACTCGCTAAAACATTCAACTATTATCTTGTTCGTTCCTATTGCAAAACAACAAACCTTTACATCTTGTCACAGAAACTAGCAATTACAAACTACACAGTCTATATTACACAGTATATATTATATATTTAGCAGTTAATCTTACCCCCTAAACAGCAGCGTACCAGCAACCATCCAGGCTGCAAAGCAGTCCCCTTACTGAGATAACAGTAACTGCTGTTAGATGCTGCAGGCTGCTACTGGCTGTCAAGCAGAGAGACTCCCATGGTAGAGCGTATACTACGCTATGACCTCCTCCTCCTCCTCTTGTTGGTAAACACAGCAGCCTGGAGCAGCAGCAGTCCTGCCATGTGACCTATCCCACACACACAGCCATACAGACACACACACAGACACACACACACAAACCTGCTCAGCTATCCTTGTTAGGACCTTGAATTGCCACACACACACACACGCATGCACAGCCGAACCCTTACCCTAACTCTCATCATAATTAATTCACACCTTACCCCTAACCTTAACCAAGATGTCAGAAATGATGATTTGGCACATTAGGATCAGGCTTTGGTCCCTATGACGACTACTGGTCCCAACAATAAACGGTTCCCACAAGGTAGCAAAAACAAGCGTCTGCACACACACACACACACACACACACACACACACACACACACACACACACACACAGACACAAACCTTCCACTGATAACACAACCTTGCCTTAATCTACTACATATCACTACACGCTTACATTTTAACCTGCACACTTTGAGAGGGAAACACCACAAAAATATGACAATACATTTTTTTATTGAAATAAAACTGACACAAATGTTTTCCTAAAGACCCTATCAGCATTTTTCCCCTTCATTTAGATTCATTTAGATTGGTCCGATTTATAGTTTTTAGTTTCAGTGGGCTAAAATGAACAGTTAAAACTTTTAACATTTGTGATCCCAATTGAAACATAAAACACAATAAATGAGGTTACTCTATCTATGTGTCACAAGTCAATCAATACATTTAGGGGGGGTTAAAAAAAATTAAGGATTTTAGCCATCTGCCTGTTTAAATCCAGCACACATAGAATAACATTACAATTCATTAGGAGTTGTGCGTGTCATTAGCAGCCTGTAATTCCAATATTTGCTCTCCTTTTTAGCTCTGTTCTTCCTTTATCACTTCACTATCCTTTAAGGGAAACATTGATATATCTGTAGTTACTACTAGTGACACAATTCACCTTGCATATAGTGATTTGATCCATTAAATATTGATTAGAGCAGCTTTAATATCACTTTTTTTTTTACATTTCTAGAAAGTTCTGTAGTGACTAAAGAAAGTCACACAATTTTATGTGATAAAAAGATCATTATTTATGCCAAAATGGGTAATTCTCAGTACTAAACCAAATTTCTCTTTCTATTTTTAGGCAACCACATGTTAAATGTATGGTAATCATACTAATGCCTCAATTACACCAGATGTAACACAGATGTAAGCTTCAGTAGATCATGCCTTAACTGTACACTTGACTGTACTGTAACCTAATCCCTCCTGTTAAAACATATGTAAAGTTCTTATATAGCTGCCTGAATAGAACAATCTAAAACTGACCGTTGTTCTCACTGGGATGCATGTGAGAGCAGACACACTAAACAACACACTAAACAGGTAGCAGTGTTTGGAATGAATCTGACAGTCAGAGCAAACTAGACAGGTTAGACTCATGTTTAGTCTACTGCTGCAGACAGATGTTACATCAACCTTGGATTCAGACAGCTGGCAGGACGGCTTAAGCAGATGGCCTCCGTGTCTATGCGTGTGTGCGCATGTGCGTTCTCACGGCAACTCATATGTCCTGTTTCATCAGTGAGTACATAACCTCTACAGGCTGGTTAATCCCATCCACTGTACTTCATTAGCTTCTAATGAGTTCTATTTGTAGCATTATAAACACATAGTACATAAAAAAGGATAGACTAGACTCTACCTAACCCCAGTAATGCCTGTCATCTTTAAGTGTGCCCTTTTGGTGGGTTTGGGGGGTAAAAGGGCACCAAAATATACAGATGAGTAACAAAGTAAAAATAACAAAATGATTTATCTTAGTTTTAAGGTGATCTCATTTTTCTACTTACATTAGTGTGACTACGTAGTTGCTGTGGTAGGGCAGCAAAAACTACTGAAAAAAGGCTGGATGTTATTCTAATTTGGTTGCTGCTTTAATTCATTAGGTGCACTAATCAATATCTGTTGATTAAAGTCCCAGTGATGCCCCCAAGTGGCCAAAAAATGATGCTGCTTTAAATTTTGGTGTCTGCATCATAGAATAGGTTTAAACAATCATACTGAAATAATATATTAAATGAAACTTGATGCTGTGTGTGGCTTATTAACCATTGACTTGCTGCCATAAACAGTAAGTTAATTATCTTCTTGATCATAAATGTGAAAGTTTGTATTTTGAAGATGAATTAGATCATACATGTCATTGTCCATGAACCCAAGGAGATAAATAAGATAAGAATGATTTTTTAAACTAAATAATGAATAAACACATGTGCAGATTTGACATGGTTCTCGTGGTAACTTTTGCTAACTTGTTAATGTCATTTAGAGAATGTAGAAAAGTTAGACTTGCTTGGGAGCACACATTACACATCCAAAATACACAAATTTAGTAACTTCATTCCTATAATCCCCCCCCCCCCCCCCCAACAAATTTCTAGTTTGGTGAGCTTTAGTACTCTAAAGAATGAAATGTCAAAAATGACCATTCTATTACAGTTGTTGGTCTCAGGAGGTACAAGTTAGATTCAGATTGTTTCATTGATTCAAGGGGTTCAGTTAGAATAGAACTCTGACAGACATTCCCAAACTGTGGTTTTGTAGTTTTAAAAAATGACCAGCTGACACTGTGAAGAATGTGGGAACTATATACACAAGACTTTGAAGGACAGTGAGCTGTGTTGAGAGTTTTTTCATAACATCCAACTGTAGCAATATGTGTACTGAACTGAGCTAATACTGGAACCGAGGATATTCTTGGATGACTAGTGGCATGCATGAAAAAAAGAAAAGTTATGTTCACCCACATTATCAAAGTAAACCTCAAAGAGGGTCAGCCACATTTCGATGCATAGCTCCTTAGTTATTATCTGCTTAACTGCTTTTCATGTTCCTGAAATCTATCACAGCATACAAGAACTCCAGTATGAAAACCCTAGAGAGGTCAACTTGTCACTATGTCACACCAATGAAAGGCAGGCAAGTTTCTATATTTTTGTTATAGTCAACAAATCCCAAGAAAAGAACAAACCAATAACATATTATTCCATCTTTCAGTACATTCTGATTTCCCATTTGTTAATAAAAATGTAAGCATGTCATGTAATGTAAACAATTAAATCTGAAGTTTCAGCTGGGCACTGTAGTTTTAGCCTGTAAACTAGTGTATTTTGCTTGTATATATCTATTTTATGTCTGATGGGAAAAGGCAACAAGTAAAAGAACACTAAAGAACGCTAAATAAGATGTACCATATTCAGTGTGAATGAGTCTGTGATTTAGCTTTTAAAAGTTAGGAAACCAACAGTGGACTTGAGCTCTCTTGCTGTTATCAGCACTGTCCACCTGCCTTTATATTTGTTACTACATTCACTGCGTGTTAGTTTTTCTGTTTAGCTGCATTGTCTAATATAGGTTGCAGCATGTTAATAATTACCTTGGGTTTGAAATTAATAACCCCTGAAATGTTTGTTTTTCTTACCTCCAGGCTTCACTTCTAACGTTGCTGCAATGATGGCGTACCCCAGGACTGTCTAACATCACAGTTGGGGTGTGGTTACAGGTGCATCAAAGCACACCCACCAGTCTGTTTTAAAGTGATGGTTGCCAGATTCTCTTTCTACTTTACCCTGTTTATTTCATTAAAATCTGAATCTCTTTAGATACTGTTGATTGGACAAAACCAACCAAGGACTCTGGGAAGTGATTAACGTTTCTTTATGGTTTTCAGGAATTTTATAAATGACAATAAAGTCAATCAAAGAAATGATGATTGACAGATTCCTCAGTAATTTAAATAAATGTTAGTTGCAACTCTACTACATAACTTCAAATATTTCCACTATGGTCATGTGCCCCCCCGAGCAGAACAGTATACAGTGGCTCATTTCTGTTGATTTGGGCAACCAGTTGAACCCAAGGCACTGCTGCTGCTCTTAATAATATATATTTTAAATCTCCTTTCTTAACAGTAAGTCTCACAAAATGGATAATTGCATAACAGATGTATCCCGTGAGATAGCATGAATACTAAAGCATGTTGAGTCTTGAGGGACAAGGTGTTATATAATCTGCAACATAATGCTTTAACCTTGCATTTTCATGTGTGCGCTGTTCCAGTAGGCAGTATGAATATTTAATAGACTTGTTTGACTGTAAAAGCACATGGCTCAGCTTCAGGCATAAGGTCAGTATTTAAAATAATGTTTTTCTCTACCACTATAAAAAAAGTAAAATACAAACAACTGCCACTATTAATTTTTGAAGAGCACAGCAAGTTAGGTTAGACAAAGGGGATGAAGACTGGTATCTGGGGTATATGCTTTACAAAGAGTAAACATCTAAGTAAACCAGTAAACTTAAAGTCACCAGCAAAGGCACAAACAGTAAGATTCATAAAATCCATAAAAATCTAGACATCAGTGGTTCAGGAAGTTAATGAGAAATAAAATAAAATCTTGAAAGTCTCTGCGATAAAGGTATGTTTTAAGAAGAAATTTAAAAGAAGTCACTGAAACCACTGACCTAATTTCCTCAGGCAGCTTGTTCCAGACTTTTAGGGCTCTGACTAAGAAAGCTCTGCCACCTCTAGTTTTCAGTCTTGTCTCGTCAACAACTAAATGACCTCTGCTCAAGGATCTCAGGCTATAAACAGGTTTGTATGCAACTAATAGGTCAGATCAAATATGGCCAGGCCACAAAGAGCTTTAAAGTCAATGGGAAAATCTTAAAATCAATTCTAAAACATACTAGGAGCCAGTGCAAGGAGGCTAAAACAGGTGCAATATTCTCAAAATATGTGCAAAAAACTTCTCTTGGTTCTTGTAAAAAGTTGTGTAGCAAGTGTAGAGGCTGTTGCGTGAGGAACTGCATGTAAAATGGTCTCTGTGTCTCTGACAAATAAAATAGAACACATTTTAGAAGCGCAAAACTTAAATTGCTATCAAAACAGGCACCAAGATTCTTTGCAACCGGCTTAATGTCTTCTGACAGGGAACCATATAAAAGGTAGGAGCTCTTTAGCAATGTTCTGGGAACGAACTACAACAATTTCTGTTTTGCTTGATTAAATTGGAGGAAATTCTGTGCCATCCAGTCTTTGACATCACAGAGACAGTCAATCAGTGAACTCAGCATTCCGAGGCCAGTGTGTGTCATTGGCTTGGCATTGAAAAGAAATACCGTGTCTATTAGCCTAATAATAAGCATGTAAAAGGAAAAAAAATGGTCCCAAAGCTGACCCCTGTGGGACACCATACTTGACAGGAGCAAAAGATGACATATGGCCATTAATGGAGACACAGAACCTCCTGTTTAACAGATATAAAGAAAACCAATTTAAGGCTATGCCAGATAATCCTACCCAATCCCTCAACCTGTCTATCAGTATGATATGGTCAACAGTATTAAAGGCAGCAGTAAGGTCCAAGACAAAAGGACACAACACTTCCCATCATCAGCAGTCGTTAAGAGGTCCATTAGTCACCCTAGGCTGTAGTAAATGGAGAAGCATTGGCTGATCCGTATGTACTGAAGATTATTTTTGTTGACCTGCTAGTGATAAATGAGGAGCAGTCAGTCTATTCCACACTATAGTCTTAATGGGGAGAACTGATGGCATGAGTGAGACGTGGTCCTGATAGTTATTATTGTCTGAATGGGAATTGGAGCTGTTGTTTGTGGGGAGCTGTAAGCGGTTGAGGGCGGTAGGCCACGGGGTGGAGATAGTAAGTCTGCTAGTGGGGGCAGTGAAAGAAAGTAGTCCCTCTTCCCCCTGCTGGATGCTACTCGGTGGAGTGTTTAGAATGGCCAAATACAAATTGTTAGCTAAAAATATGACCACCCGGTATGTATGCCTTCATTTATATACATAGACAGAGGATTCCAAAAGAGGTTAAATTGTGATTAAAAAAAAGGCATTGTGCTACACAAGCTAATTAAAGCCAGCTGTGGAAACTGTGCTGCTGAAGCTACAGAGGAAGGAGCTTTTCTCGACTAGTGTGAACTACGGTGTGGAGTGGCGCCCTGACACCGGAGGAGCCCGGGGGCTACAGTGGCAGCCGAAAAGAGATGGAAATTCGTACAAGTCCTGGATGTTATACTATCCTACTACTATAATTGGAGAGCAGGATGTTAGTCATTCCGTCTGTCTGTCTGTCCTTCACCTTTCGCCAGCCCCCTGATTATATGCGTAGAGACGCTGTACATAGGGTCGTGAATGACGGGAGGAGCGAGAGGCACATTTATCCACGGCCAATTTCAACATGCCTATCAAGAGTAAATCACTATTGGAAAATACTCGTGATGCCACCAAAATGCCGCATGACAAATTGAGGCAAGGTCAGAGAAGTCATGTAAGAAACCACAAAACACAATCCACACAGTAGCTAATGCTAATGCTAATGCTACAGTTTGTTAGTTACTCACCCATAGAGCCTTCCATGTAATTATCCTTCCGCGACATGAATAATGTTTGTTGTTTTAATTCTGTGTAAGGTGACCACGGGTGACTTGAAAGGCGGCATCAAATAAAATGTGTTATTATTATCAGTGCTCTCAAGTTTCATGAAAAGTTTGACATGAGATTACACAGCTATAAGGACGCTGCGCTCTCTTGCTCATACTAATAATAATAATTATTAGTATGAATTCACGTATTATGTTCCTCTTGGTCTCAGGGTTAAGATCCTTTTTGTTCCAGAGTTAAATAATAACTGGCCTAACAAAAACTTTGATCATGTTGTTTCCATGAATACGCACAGACACATACACGCACTGCGGACGGACGGACGGACACACACACACACACACACACACACACACACATCTGGCGGTAGTATTTTTTTGGTAGTTGGATAATGCTGGAAGTACAATTATTGTTACCACTAAACAGCCAAGCTGCAAAATAAACAATCACTATATCTATAAAGTATATCTACAATCAACACATTTCCTTTTCAACTGTCTAGATTATCTGTTTAGATTAGGGAGGGATGTGAGGTCTTCACTGAGGTTAAGGTGAAGTTTAGGTTTATAAACAACTTCTTCAGCAGAGAGCCAGCAACACAGGTCACCATTTCTGACGGTCACAGATTTTGGTGTAACACCGGTTAAAACAAGGGAACATTTATTTTTTCAGACAATACTTGCATAAAATATTACATTTTTCTGAGGTAATGAGTATTCACATTTCCTTGATCATTACCCATCCTTACCAAGATATAGAAATGATTACTTAGATGTTTGTTTTAACATATGACTGTTTTCATTAGCAGCTAGATCATACTTCACAATGTGATTATGCATGTAAAGCCTAACCTTTTCATGCATTGTGTCCACTATATTACTATTTAGTCTGTGTGTCATAGCCTATAACATTTTTCAAAAATTCCATTATCAATATATATTGACTTTGTTAACCAGTGGTGTGTCATCATGCATTATCTCATTTAAAAAAACTGTCTTGACTTTTCCGCAGTGTGCTGACACAGAATGAGACAGCAGAGGCGATTGGAGGCTCATACATTCTGATTAACCCTTTCATGCCTATATATGCATATATTTCAGTTAATGTACAAATAAACATAAACATATTGCTGCTTCACTTTCATACCTACCTGCTAGCATTACCATGCTAATAAAATACCTATCTATCTAACTAATTCATCCCCCAGCAACAACATTAATAATTCTCATTTACATACACCATCTCATTCACACATGGCCTAACATGTTCTTGGTTATGTGGATCGAATTTCAAACAACTATCTGATGCAACTACACTCATGGATTATAATTTACTCTACAGCATAAAAAACACATTTGAAATATTTACTTTTCAGCTGAGCGCCATGAGAACGATCACCACCGAAAGAGACTGAAGAAGACATTGGAGCCACCTCAGGTTACAGGTACTCATACTTTCTGATTACCCCAGCTGATTGTTCTAGTATTTATTATCCAGCTATATGTGAAAGCTAGTAGTTGTGCAATACTGCTCAGCCTCTGCCCCTCCAGCTCCACAGTCTGCTGAATGAGGAGAGCACAGCCATTTGTCATAGATGTGTTACTGGGACATACAAATAAATAGGAGGCTAGTAAAGGACTAAAAGTGCAGAGTAATAGTTAAGTGACTAGTTGTGGTTGGTAGAAGCTGTTAGCACCAGAACTTACTGTGGAAATTTGGCTATTTGGGCTTTGGTATGCTGATGTTGGGTTGTAGCTTGTCTTGACCCGGTACCGGTGCTCCCAGGTGTGCTAGTTAACAGTTAGCTCTCAAAGCGTTTGTGCAAGCTTCCGCAGGCTAAATGTGAAATCCCAGCACAATCATTAAAATCCTTCCGCCAGTTAAAAGATAAAGTTAAAAACAAAACAAAAAAAAACCTACATAGAAAGTCAAATTATGAAAGAGCTTTTTGCAGGCAAACACTACAACTACTTTGTATTTAAATTCCCAGGAGGATATTATGGGTTATAAAATGCAGTTGATGTTTTTAACAGTGTTAAATTAAAATGTCATAGACAGTGTACACAACCTCAGTCTCTTGACTCATTCTCTCCCTATATACACTCAGTACTGAGCAATACTCTGTCAGGTGTAATCAGTCATTTTCACATTGCACATAAAAAGTGGTGCATTGCATTGTGAGATTGTTGGCAGACAGTGGATAAGAAAGAGAGAGCTGCAGAGTGAGAGCTGCTGGTTCTGGAAGTTAAAATCCCCATTTTCCCATGAAAGGGATTTAAAAAGGATCCAAGTCATATTCTACAGCTCTATATTATAACTATAAAATATAGAAATGTTGAAGGTACAAGCCTGTGTTCATAGAAATTAAAAGTCAGTTAGTTGAACTACAACTCCCAATGTGCATTTTGGCAAGAAAGCTGTAATATCTGTGTTTGAATGAGCACTCACAAATAATATGAATATATCACAAATTGCAAAGAAAACAACGGTTTACCATAACTTACTCCACATTTGTTTAAATCAGTGTTTTTTATCACTGCTTTTAAATGATTAAAACCACTGTCACATAGTTTTTCTGCCAGAATATTATTTCTATGGTTTACTGTTTTGTTGCTCTTGTGCTGTGTCTCCCACCCCAATTATAATAAAATAATGTATAATAAGCAGCCAAAACACTCACAAATAGGTTAAATGATTGAAAACAAACACACACTGTAGAATAACACACTGGACTTGGATTGGTTGTGGCATGTTAGCATCAATCAGGTCAAACTGCTGAGTCACTGTGATACTGACATGCATTCAACTTAAATAATCTAATGAAGTCTATTTAAAGACCTGCAGTTAATCATATCGCTGTGCTCGCTCCCTCTCCCTCGCTCTCCCACTGGACACGAGCTCAAACTAATGTAGACATCCAGTGCGCGTGCGTGCAGAAAGTGACATCAGACAAGTCAGGTCAGACACGGCGAAGTGCACCTGATATGTCACCAGCAGGTCACAGCCAGCGACAGAAAAAAAAAGCCGGCTCAATTTAATCCCCTGCGTGCTCACAGGTGTGCACGCAGGAGCACGGAGCGCACCACGCTATAAATACAAACCAGCATAAACATTCATTTTAACAGACATATTTCCGTAAACACTCCCTTAGTCAGATTTGTGTATCAGCTGATTCCGACACACAGATTTCATGTGTGTATTAATAACAGTGCAGTGTGTCTGAAGCCCTCCACACAGCCACTTGACATTCTGCAGCGCGATGGCACTCAGAAGCAGAGCACACAAGCTTCACTTCGTTTACCGATCGTGAGCACAGACGCCTAACTCTCTCTCTCTCTTTTTTTTTTTTTTAGAGTGTGACAAAGATGAAATAAAGCACAAAAGACTCTCATTTGAACCCCAGCAGAGAAAGAAAAACCTGCACGCTCCAGTTTCCTTTTAGATGTGTTACCAAAACATTCCCACTGATCCACAGGCCGATACACTGATGTGCAGTTACTGCCTCTTCATCTGTGCACACGCACACTCCACATAATATTCTTCTTTTTGTCATCATTTTATCGCAAGTCAATCTGCATCTGATATAATCAAGGGACCCCAGATTTTCAAAATAAGAGTCTTGAGTTTCCCAGTGAGCACTAACCAGGATTTTAACTTCCTTTTCAACCTCTTATCAACTAGCAAAACTGCAGTTAGAATATCAATGTGTCACAAATCACCAATATATTTACTTATTATGAGAATTTATTCAGTTGATTTGTGTGAAGATATTTCTCTAAAAGTCATGTTGCACTGGTAGGTGAAATGTGCTCCATACAAAGTTATAATTTCAATGCTTTTAATGTTTTCATATAAAATGTCGTAACTAGGTAGTAGGGGTGAAGCCGAATCCGAACACTGTACAAACACAAATGATGTTTCTTATAAATATCTACACATGCAGGTCAGGACTCGTAGTGCAGCGAGGTTACATCACCGTCTCCGTCCCTTTCCTCTGCTCTGCTCTGTCTCTGTGTCACAGATGCATATATACAGCTGCAGGTCTGTGTGTAGACTGGAGTTTGAGACCAGGATTTGCAACAGTGACATTTTTTAATCCTCTACAAGGTGCAAATAATAACCTATCGTCACTTTGGAACCTAACAAGAAACCACATCCACATTTCCCAGTTGAAAGCCATTATTGCAAATCCCTGTGAAATATGGTCTAAATGTGAATGTTTAATCAACATTAATGAAAAATCTAATCTCCTCCAAATAAAGACAGGGGACCATATTTGTCACTGAGACTCTTCCAAAAACAGGGACCCTTTTTTAGCCTGCTGGGTCTCACACAACAGTTTTAGGAATATTCAGAAAAAAACAAAACAGCTCGGGTTGCAAAATTCCGGGAATTTTCAAACTTGGAAACTTTCCATGGGAATTAACGGGAATTAACGGGAATTAACTGGGAATTTACTAAACTGAAGGTATGTTCTTATTAGGGAACTTAAATATAGTTGTGTAAAATAATATTTTAGCATAATCCTGACTTAAACAACCAGATATCATGCAGTACAGTTGAATATCTATGCTATCACATGCTCACATAGCACACTGTTTACTGCAGGGCTACTGAGACCACGCCCCCTACATGCACTGTGCATACTGAGGCCACGCCCCCTGCATGCACTGTGCATACTGAGGCCACGCCCCCTACATGCACTGTGTATAATGAGACCACGCCCCCTACATGCACTGTGTATACTGAGACCACGCCCCCTACATGCACTGTGCATACTGAGACCACGCCCCTACATGCACTGTGTATACTGAGACCACGCCCCCTACATGCACTGTACATTCCTCCATCACATGCACAGATGATTTCTACAATCCTAGACCACACTTTTGAGCTCAGAGCACACAACTTGAAGCCAGACTTTTGAGCCTGTGGTGTTGATGACATTATATGGTAATATATATTTAGGGATATTTTTATGTGTAAGTGCTATATTTAGCCTTATGATGGAAAAAATAAAACTGGTCAAAACCAAATAAACTAAATTTATACAGTAAATATCACTTCAACAGACAGCAGTGGAACTTTGATGTTACTAGTTATATCATTTACACCTAAGTACATAACAATAACTAATAGTTTTAAAAACATATTTTTGGATTTTATGAGTTGTATCTCCACCAGGATACATTGGACACCCCCCCCCCCCCTCAGGGATGTGTAGCTTCACAGACACATTGTTGTATTTTTTCAGAGTTGTGTGTGAAACCATTAAGAATAATAACATTTAGTTGTTTTTTTAATATTAAATTATAAATAATTGTATAATTTAATATAACTTCAACAGCTCAGGGACATCAAGCGACATTGTGCACCTTTTTTTATCGTCAACTTAAAATAATGATTTTTAATGAAGGGGTGGACTTTTTTTATCCAATTAATCAATCAAATGATGATACCTTTCCACTAAATTACCCTCAGTTGCCATAAATTCCCATTTAATTCCCATAATTCCCATGGAAAGTTTCCAATTTGGAATATTTCCAAAATTCCCCAGCTTAACTTCCCATGGAAATTTACCGGAAACTTTCCGGAAATTTACCGGAAACTTTCCACCCCTTTGCAACCCTAAAAACAGCAAATCTGGAACAACCTAGAAACACTGATATAATGTCATCATCACTCACTATTCCACTATTCTATTCTAACATGATACATGTAGAAGAAGAAAAAGCAGGGAAACAGTTACTGCAGCAGTCAGTGTGGTTGTTTTATTAAACTCACTGGTAACTTCACTCTGGTTGGGACAAACTGCAGCCAGGTGGAACCGTTTCATACATTCATACAGAGTCAGATTACCCTCAGTGCATTCTGCGCAGTTACTTAGGTGACGACCAGCAAAATAATTATGCTAATCAGATGCTGCATGTGTCTTTCGCCGCCGCAGCAGCAGCAGCAGCAGCAGCAGCAGCAGCAGCTCATTATGAATGCATGTGTACCCACAGTGAAGGGAAGCTGTGAGCTTTACGTACGTTTTCACAAAAGCCGCCCACGTGTTAACCTGTAAGACCTGAAGTCATCATACTGGTGTTATTGGCGCCGAAATGATGAATTAGAATATGCAGCAGTGTCCCACACACAGTAAAGCAGCCAGAAGATTTGATGTTGCCTTTAAGATTCAAGTTATGTCATTTAAATTAATACCAAGATGGATCTATATGCCACATTCTGAGTGTTTTTGTTGTTTTTTGTGGGGGGTGGGGGGGTCATAAATGTAATCAGGGAATATCACCCCAATGTGCCTATTAGATTATGAGATATCTTTTATGCAAACGTGACATTTAGTCCAAGGTGAGGTGCGAGGAGAAAAGTCATGGAGTGTCAGTGATGGAAAGGCTTCATTCTCTGAGGAATATTAATGTGCTGAGTAGGCAAACCGCCAATATGATTGTGACATTTTGTGATGCGGAGAGACACTTTGGCCCGGTGGCAGTTTGGTCTGTGGCTCTAGAGGGAAGGTCAGGGGTCATTAGAGCAGTTAAAGACACAGGGTGGCACATTGCAACATGCAGTCTGCTCAAAAACCGTGTGTGTGTGTGTGTGTGTGTGTGTGTGTGTGTGTGTGCTCCAGTTTCAACCAAAAACACACAAGAAATAAAAAAAGTGAGTAGTAAAAAAAAAAGTATTATGTAACCTGCTACCTAGAGGGGAAAGAAATTGAGAGAGGAAGCTAGACAGACCTCAAAACAGAACCTGAAACTTTATTTATTTTTTTGCTACTTGAAGTGCTGAATTAAACAACATAAAACATATATACTGCTGAAGGTTGAAATGAAGCTATGTATATATGAAAAAAACAACCTACAAGCAACCATGATGCAATCTGTGCAAGCCCCAGACTACAATAGCTTAAAGGCTAGTTCAGGAATACCAAACAATACAAGAAGATTATTATTACTAGTGAAATCATACACTGACTATGTTTTAATATGTAATTTAAGTCAAACAAGAGTATCCCCTCATTACAAATTGAGCGCCTTTAGTCCTTTTACCTCATCCGGGAGGCAATGATTGCCACGCAATAGAGTGGATCACACTGTACACATGACAGACTCTTATGTGTTACACACAATTACCATAAAACTATCAAGCACATGCAACTATAATCAACCCTGAAAGGACGGGTTCACAGTCAAAGTATTTCTTAAAACAACAGTCAGGTCCCAAATCAACATTGAACACTGTTTTTCTTGCTGTAATGATTCCTCCTGTTCATACTGACCATTAGAAGATCCCTTCATAATGTGTTAACAATGGAAGTGATGGAGGACTAAATCAACAGTCCTCCTGCTGTGTAAAACTGTATTTAAAAGTTGATCTGAAGCTAATATGGAGCTTCAGTTGTCTGAATGAGTCAAATCAAGTCTTCTATGTTTCAGCATTACAGTGTTTTTAGTACCTAAGTCTTTTTGTTACTATACTTCCACCACAGCTCAACAGGAAACACTAAGAGGGAGTTTGATGCTAAAAAGACTGTAAATGTGTCAGATATCACTTGATATGAATAACTCACACTGATGAAGCTCAATAGCTTCTGATCATCTACTTTTAAATGACTGTGTGGACACACTGTGGATTTTGTCCTCCATCACTTCCATTAAAAGGAGATCTTTTAACAGTCAGTATGAACAGGAAAAACTGCAAACTTATCCTTTAAAGTCCTGACAAAAACAAGTGTCCTGCTTAATATCTGACAGATATGAGTGTGCAACAAAAGAACCAGCACAAAACTGCCACAAAATTCTATTGCAGCACATTAACATTCACTTTAGGAATGAAATCAGCTGGATATTTGAGGTACTAATTAAGATAAAGACTACAGACTTATGTCTTAGTCTATTAGTTGTTGCACATTCCCATACAAACATTTAGGCAACTACATATGCACCTTACCTCATCTGAGACCTTCAGTCTGCCAAGATCTACCAACAGACCACATGGATCCACCTTTTAAAACATGCTCATATATAGATCCACCTTCTGCACGTTCAAATCCACATCAAAACCCAAATCCACCGGGATCATCAAGACCGCTACTAAACCCAGCATAGCTCTCTCAGACGTCGGTACTGGATCGAAAAATTTCCCATCCCCTTTTCTTTAGATGCCCCTCTATCTATTCTGAAGTCCTTTGTCTCTCTCGGCCATACAGTACAGGCAGCGCTGATCCCAGTGTGTGAGTTGTTTGTCTAAATGGCCAGTAGACTTCCTTCAATTCTTTCCCAACTTAGTTTTCCTGCCTGTGTTGGTTGGTTTCCCTGCACTGAGCTAAATATAGGGACCACACAAGGTAAAGTGGAAAAGAGCAGAGCAGGAAATGTATCACAATATACTTGTGCGCACGTTTAGTGTTTGTTTCTGTGCGTCTTCCTGTCTCAAATCCAAGCAACATTCAAGATAAGTTAACCCAGTAAATACCCTGTTAGACACATGCTTACAAACCAGCAACGTTGAAGTGACTCATTCTGATTCAGATTTCTGAGTAATATTTTATGTCGCCACTTCACAAATAGGGTTAAGTGTGTGTGTTTGTGTGTGTGCACTTATGTTCCCGCATTGTTGCTCTGTTCTTGTGTGAGTGGGGTCAACCCATCCCATACTCCACTCTAATGACGTTGCACACATTGTTTTGTCTCTCTGGGCTTCTAAAAATGTCTGCCTAAACAAAAACACTGACTACACATCCTGCTGCCTGGCCGAACAAAAAGAATTCAACCCCAGCTCTTATTGTCTCTCCTACATTTTCAGTAAGGTGTCGTATGCTCTGGAATTCAGTGAGTCATTTAGGACGGGGTCAAATTAGTTAAGGTTGATTGAATCCACAAATTAAAGTGCCCGACGTAGCTATGAATGGTCCAAGTTCCAAACTTTCTAAGGATTTCTTAAAGAATTAGTTCACAAGTAAATGTGGACATTCGAGGGGTTATATTGTGTCTACACATGCTTTGTAGTGAAAGTAGCATGTTAGCAGAGTAGGTTTCAGTGTCTGGCACAGTACAGGTCAGGTTAGGGTTAGGTGCTCAGAGCCCAACATACAATCACTGTAGAACAGAGGTCAGCAATTAAGTTAAATCACGGCCAGTTTCTTCAGTCTTAACTTTCTTTTACTTTCTCTTACTTCAGACTACTTTAGGTATAGGCTATCAAATTTTCAAATAGCTATTTTGTTCCTTTAAACATTTTACTACTTTTTCTGTGCTTCAGTTTTAAGTTCTTGCAGGTGATGGGAGGTTGACTGACAGTATGTACATGGATACCTCATTTGGGGTTGTGACTAATGTCGTTATGCGGTGTGTTTACATGGAGATGTCTGGTCAGCACCATGGAGGATGGTGCTGATGGAAACTTGATTTTAAACTTTTTTGTCACTCCTCAGCATCTCCACAAGCCATTTTAGGGAGATTTACTATGGTCTGTATCTCCTTTTAGGGCCAGTGATGGGGATGACCACACTGTCCACTCTTAAAGCTGTGTTCACACCAAGAGCGTTGGACGCGATTTTGCGTCGAGATTACATGTAAAGTCAATGCAAACACGCGATTTACTGTTTTGCGGCGCGATACAGCGTCACACGCGACGCGATGGACGCGATGCTGCGAAAATCGCGTCAACGCTCGAGTTGAAAATATTGAACTTTTGCAGCGACATCGCGTGACGCCATTCCGCAGCAGCCTATCAGCGTTGAGATTCTCCTGATGTCGCTGACGTCACTGACGTCGCCGTCCTGGATCACTCTTCTGCAAGATGGAGGACAAACTCATTGTTGCCGTGACAGCTCACCCCGTGCTTTATGACACGTCATGTCTCCTTTACCGGGATCGGTACAAAAAGGAGCAGGCGTGGAGTAAAGTAAGCCAGGTGGCTGGATTACCTGGTAAATATGTAAATATGTATTTGTTGCGTGTTTGCAGCTATTGGTTAGCATTAGCATAGCCCCAGTTAGCGTAGCTGGCTTTCCCGTCATAAAGTTACTGGTTTACTAGATTCAACAGTTAATTTACGTGTGTTCTTGTCAGTTGATGTGTGTCGCAGGAGATGGAAGAGCCTCAGGGACACAGATATGAGGGAGAGGAGGAAGGGGACAGAGTCTAGGAGTGGGGCAGCAGCAGGGACAGCGAAGAAGTGGAAGTACTTTGCGGTCCTGTCTTTCCTCGACCCCTTTGTAGCCCCCCGTGAAACAAGCGGGAACATGGGGGCAGGGGTCGAGGAAGATGGGGCCGTGGAGTACAGTGTAGGGTCCATGGAGGACGAGGGAGAGACAGCAGGCCCATCAGGGATTACCATCGGAGGTTTGTTGATGAATGAACACACACACAGAAACGACATGGAAACTAGTTTTTGTATAAAATGATAACTGACTTGTATTGATGTGTCAGTACAGATATTTTCACAGCCTGCACTAAAAAAATGTCAATAACTAATCTGTACTCTCACCTATACCAAACCTACAAGTTAAAATGTGAAGAATGAAGGGCACTAAAACACCATTTGCTTTAAAGTGTTGTGGAGGATAGATATTGCTATGGCTAGAACAGTATGATGTATTAAATGACTGCATCTGTAAAATGCTTTATGTGCTGTAATTGTTAGAATAACCTAGTCAATATATTGGATATTGAGAAGTAACTCAATATCCAAATTAATATTTGTTTAAATATCTTAAATTAATTATCTATTAAACTATCTTAATATGTCTTGTACATACCTCTTGGCACTGAAGCAGCAGAGACAGCAGTGGGAGAGACAGCAGCGGGAGAGACAGCTGGACCATCATCAGGGGGAGCACCAGCAGACTCTGGCTCAATGTCAGAATCTGCTTGGGCTGTAGTAGTGACAAACATGTCTTAGTTTTTTTTGTTCATACAGTATATTAATTGACTAGGTTATTCTAACAATTACAGCACATAAAGCATTTTACAGATGCAGTCATTTAATACATCATACTGTTCTAGCCATAGCAATATCTATCCTAACACTTTAAAGCAAATGATGTTTTAGTGCCCTTCATTCTTCACATTTTAACTTGTAGGTTTGGTATAGGTGAGAGTACAGATTAGTTATTGACATTTTTTTAGTGCAGGCTGTGAAAATATCTGTACTGACACATCAATACAAGTCAGTTATCATTTTATACAAAAACTAGTTTCCATGTCGTTTCTGTGTGCGTGTTCATTCATCAACAAACCTCCGATGGTAATCCCTGATGGGCCTGCTGTCTCTCCCTCGTCCTCCATGGACCCTACGCTGTACTCCACGGCCCCATCTTCCTCGACCCCCACCCCCATGTTCCCGCTTGTTTCACGGGGGGGCAACAAAGGGGTCGAGGAAAGACAGGACCGCAAAGTACTTCCACTTCTTCGCTGTCCCTGCTGCTGCCCCACTCCTTGACTCTGTCCCCTTCCTCCTCTCCCTCATATATGTGTCCCTGAGGCTCTTCCACCTTCTGCGACACACATCAACTGACAAGAACACACATAAATTAACTGTTGAATCTAGTAAACCAGTAACTTAAAGCCAGCTACGCTAACTGGGGCTAATGCTAACCAATAGCTGCAGACACGCAACAAATACATATTTACATATTTACCAGGTAATCCAGCCACCTCGCTTACTTTACTCCACGCCTGCTCCTTTTTGTACCGATCCCGGTAAAGGAGACATGACGTGTCATAAAGCACGGGGTGAGCTGTCACGGCAACAATGAGTTTGTCCTCCGTCTTGCAGAAGAGTGATCCAGGACGGCGACGTCAGTGACGTCAGCGACATCAGGAGAATCTCAACGCTGATAGGCTGCTGCGGAATGGCGTCACGCGATGTCGCTGCAAAAGTTCAATATTTTCAACTCGAGCGTTGACGCGATTTTCGCAGCATCGCGTCCATCGCGTCGCGTGTGACGCGTGTATCGCGCCGCAAAACAGTAAATCGCGTGTTTGCATTGACTTTACATGTAATCTCGATGCGCGACATCGCTCTTGGTGTGAACACCCCTTTAGGCTGCCAGTGCCTTGGTGAAAGGTTGTAGGTCATTGGCGTAGGAAAGCAGAGGGGAGACATTAGGCATGGGCCGGTTACCGGTTTCAAGGTATACCACGGTATGAAAAAGTCACAGTTTCAAAACCACTAAAATTTTCTGTCATACCGTTCCTGCGGTATGAGCGGGTTTTTTAAAAATGTGACATCTCGTCAGACAGAAAGTGGAGGTCGCTCAGGTCGTGTGCAGCTGCAGCATAAAGTAGTCCTCCTCCCGCGCACCTCCTGCTGTTACAAGCAGGTAGCTCTGCAGGCTGCAGTATGGCTGAAGGAGGCGAGCCCCTCGAACTTTCCCCCCGTCTAAAAGCGCCAAGTTGGCTGTATTTATACTTCGGGTACCGTAAAAAGACAGACAGACAGCCGTGGCTTGGAGGAAGAAGATCCCAACGTGCAAAACCTGCTTGCGGACAGTAGCAGCGCGAGGAGGCAATACATCCAATAGTGAGCAAGTCTCCAAAAACTGTTGAGATTCAGTTTTAAGCTCCTGCCTGCATTTATTTATTCATTTATATTTATATTAGAAGTGTTTTTACTTTTTTCAGTTATTTATGTTGTGATCTTGAGCCACAGGTTAAGTGATTGCATTTATTTGCATTTTGTGTTGGGTTTTTCACAAAAAAGAATTCATTTATGTCGTGACTTGAGTTGCAGGTTTAGCCTCAGTTAAAGGACTGCACTTTTTTTTTTTTTTTAAAGAAAGAATTCAGTTATTTTTTTTATTTTTTTTTTATTTTAAATACATATTTACTAATGTTCCATCATGTTCTATATAGCGTATGTTTAAAAATAAGACTGCTCAATGGGAAAAAAAAAAACATTTTTTTGTTTTTAAATACAGACATTTCAAAATATCACATTTTAAAGCTGTAATCATAATACCGTGAAACCGTGATATTTTTACCTAAGGTTATCATACCGTTATCATGTAGTCTCATGCCTAGGAGACATATATGATCCAACAGGATATGACAATTGTACGGTTCAGGTTCCTCTACTTGTAGAAGGTTAGTGAAAGCCATCGTCTACATTTACATGAGGGTTGTTATGGATTAAATAACTAGGAGTGAGGGTTCCTCAACTTGAGATGGATATCTTGAGCCACAGACAAAAGGAAGGTTGGAATAGAGGGAACTCCAGAAAACTGTGGGGCATAAGTGTTGGGCTTGAAGCTGCTGCACTGGTTGCTGAGGAACACAATGACACTGGTATGAAGCTACATTACTTGGATGGTAAGCAGATGGCTGTGAACTGGTTGATGACACTTGAGGTATAGGGATAGGTGGAGGTTGTATTGCTAACCATGGTTGGAGTCCCCTGAGCTGGTGGCAACTGACTTTGAGGACCATAGACTACTTGAGCTTTGCTGACCACTTGAGATGGTACTGGGGGTATATTTAGTGAGAAGGCACATGGGACAAAGAGGCAGGTGGCATTTGGATAGGAACTTGAGGTGTTGATAGAGATAAAGAAGGGTGAACTGCATGTATGTGGATAGAAAGGACATTAGATGGCTGAACTGAGCTTGACTGTATAAGAACCAAGCCCATGAGGTGGCAGACCTGTTGAGGTATCTCGGATCCAAATATTGGGTTTGTGGTGGTGAGACAGCTGTAGAAAGATCTTGGAAAATAAACCAATCCTAAAACTAGTCTACAGCCATGCTAGCAGCTCTGAGAGGCTGTACTTCCACATACTGCAGCAATGCTTGAGCTAAATGCTCATATCACTATGCTATCATGCTGGTACTTAGCAGGTAATGTTTACCATCTTGAGCAGTTTAGCATGCTAGCAGGCAAAAATGTGCTAATTAGCACTAAACACAAAGGACAGCTGAGGCATATCCTTCTGCAGGTATGTTTATAACTACAGCTGTACATAGCATGGAATTTAGCGCATGACAGGAATGTTTTGAAGCTGTTATCTTAAGGTAAAAGAGTTGCTTAATGCCGCTTTAATATAAAAAGTATGAACAGCTCTTATATACTAAGAAATTCCCATGTAAAAGACTAGAGAATGTGAAAGTTCACATCATCAAGACAGTTAGTGTATGAATAGTTGTGTAAATATTAAATGACTGTGCAATGACAATATAATACCAAATCAATTAAATGTGGGTTTCATTACATTAAAGGCCCATTCATGCTCAATGTTAAATACGGATACGGATACAGACGGAGCCTTCTGTCCGTGCTCTGCATTCATTTCGTCCATATTTCTGCACGTTTCCATAAAGCTTACGGATACGGACCAAACGGAGCAGTACCACCGGAAACCATGGGGGGGGGGGGGGCAGTGTTGCTGTCACTACCCAATACATAGCTCTAGTGAGACATGAAGAAGAAATAACAATGGAGGAAATTTTTGAGGAAAGGTTGTGCGTTCATAAAACATAGCATAGTCATAAACTTTTGACTATGCGCTGCCCCCTGGTGGATGTATTGGTTAACATCCATGCCAACGTAAGGGACGCATGGAAGTATGTGAGCAGTGACGCTAACATCGTTTGAAAAGGACGTATAGATTTACGTACATACGTTGAGCATAAATGGATCTTAATTGTCAGTCTTTTGCTGATGTTTGTTTATTTTACAGTCACTTCGATATTGTTAAGTGCTTAGTTGGATATTGGAGCTTTAAGAAACATTTTTTTAATTCTATGTTAACATGAGTGCAGTTTACGAGTCAGAAGCTGGTAATTTAGGTAATTGACATGAAGGCAGTTTCAGCCTACTGAACTCAGTGTTAGTCTCGTCCTACTCAGATGAGGAGAGGCTGATTTATTGGAATATATGATATGATATATTTTATTGTCCCCGTAGGGAAACTCAAAGGCTGCGCACATAAATGCCGCCGCAGTTCCAGTAAAACAAACTACATATGAACAAAAAAGAACCAGCTTATTCAATCACAACAATAAATTGCACTGACCACATGGTAAAACACATTGCACATAACACATACTGCACACACCCCATAATAAAAGACCATGAGACCACTCCATACTCCCTACAGCCTCAAACAGCATTGTTTAAAAGTTTGATAGCCTAACTTTCATCAGTGGAAATCACCCAGATGGTAAAAAAGTAGCCCATATTATCACCCAAAACAAAGTTTACCCGCTAGGCTAAATGAAAGTTACTCCAAATGGGCAGAAAACTGCTTCAAACTAAAAAAGCAACTGATTCTGAAACAGCCTGTATCATTAGCATCTATTTGGAGATACAGTATCTCACAAAAGTGAGTACACCCCTCACTTTTTTGCAAATATTTTATTATATCTTTTCATGGGACAACACTATAGAAATGAAACTTTGATATGCCTGTACAGCTTGTATAGCTTATAGATTTACTGTTAAATTGTATCAAAGTTTCATTTCTATAGTGTTGTCCCATGAAAAGATATAATAAAATATTTGCAAAAATGTGAGGGGTGTACTCACTTCTGTGAGATACTCTATGTTGTTGTCCACCTGACAAACGTCCATTCAGTATTTATATATACTGTATCTTAACCAGCCACTCATTTACTCTGGCTCTAGCCCAGGAGGAGTATAGACCATGTAGCCATGTGCTACCTCTGTGTCACCATCTGCATTTTTCACTGTCAGGGACCTTCACCACATTCAGTTAACTTCATTGGAAAACACGACCATGCCTTATCATGGCCTTCATCCAAAGAGGTATACACTTTACTGTGTGATTATACAATCCACTACAATGACATGGTGTTAAGAGGCCTGACCCTGACCACTTACTCACATAAATGTCGCTGTTGGTATGGAACCTTGAATTATACTGATTATGATTATGTATTCAGTTGTTTTTTATTTCAGGATCACATGTAACAAATGAACATTCCTGAAAACCAAAATGCCACAACTACACTCCAGAACACACTCCATCAAAGACTCAGCTGTGCACTTAGATCTGCAAATAGAGTTTGAAGTTAAATATGTGATACACACAGTGTAGTCGTATTTAACAAAGCAAACATATTTAGTTATACTGTTCCATCAGTGTTAAATGTGTCAACAGAAAGATTAATAATAATTACAATACAGTAGTGTTTTAGTAGAGATGAGAACCTTTTCTGTTAATCCCAGAAATTATCAGTGGGATTAGATTATTGCAAGCCTAAATAGCTTTGGCTTCATTGGTAAATGATGCTGTTCTTGGTCAATATGTGGTTGCCACCATCGGACAAACTTCATCAACTTCATTAACACAGTGTGTCCTCTGCCTGCTGCAAAGTGCAATGCACACACACCAAAAATTAAGGCAACATTATCAAAAAGTCCACAAAATCACCTGCTTTATGGCAAAATATAATATAAAAATAGAATAACCCAGAGCTTGAAGATTACCATCTAAATACACACACACACACACACACACACACACACACACACACACACAGCAGTGTTTAGGGATGCACTTACCTTTCTCTGATCCACACAAACATTACCGCCAGGTGACCTCTGCCACGCAATTCATGATCCTGTATTATGTGTACTCAGAGGGACAGTGATACACAACAGGCTGCTTTAAGTGCTGAGGGTTAACTCTGTCTGTCCAATAACTTCTACAAACACTCTCCCCCTGTCTTTGACACACACACACACACACGCACACACACACACAGAGTCTATTAATAGATTCAGAGTTTACTGGAAACAAAGGTTGGTGTGCAGGACAGCTCTGCAAATATCAGTGTGTAGCCTTGCTACAGATAGAGACAGAGGGGAGGAGACAGACAGAGCAGGAGAGACGCACAGACAAGGAGGAAACAGAGAAATGAAAACTGAGATGGGTTTGCAGGAATTTAACACTTTCACACTACACCCAACTTTCCTTCCAAGACACACACACGTCACAATTTGCGCGGCCAAAAGTTCATTCTTGACCCTGTAATCAGTAGCAGACAAAACAATCTCATCACAAGGGTTATTCCTGTAGCTTTTGATCACATAATCTTATCTGCAGCCTACATACATGGCCCACACATCTAGCATCAGTTTGATAGTGGGAGTGAAGCGTTTCAGGTGAATTTGGGTTTTTTTCTGAAATGTCAGGAGCCATTGTTATATGTTGGGGTGAGTGTGATGCTCACAAAAAAGGGATTTTATGAGTTTAATAGTTCATATTCATACGAGTCAATTTCTGTTAAAAAAGAAAACAAAAGCAAATGTATGAGCACCACAGCAGCAAAACTCAGCAGAGACTCAGCAGTCAGACATTTCTCCGCTCTCTGGTCCACCTTAAAGGTCGGTCCACCTTAAATGAGTCTGGCCAAACTAGGCTAACCCATGGTGGCTAACTTGAGGGCTAACCCCTTCACTTTTATCAGCAGGTGGCAAACAGGACGCAGGAAGTTGGCTCATAGTTTTATTCACTAAATTGAACCCAGATTTCACTGCTGTGTTCACAGCTGCTGACTTCAGAACAGTTACTCTCTGCTCCACTCAGCAGTGCCAACACACCCTCTCTCTCTCTCTCTCTCTCTCTCTCTACCAAACACTTGTTATGCACTTTTCTCATGTAAACAAACACGCATGTAAACACAATGGACAATATCGAGGTCAGCAAAAATGATCCAGGTCATGTCCATGTATTGTACGATAAGTCGATAACGTCATTATCATAACATTTTGAGCAGACATTCACGTTCCCCAGAGGACAAATCTCACTGGCTTTTGGTGATTCTCACAACAAGCAGGTCAAAGTTAGTGATGTTTGTAGCGTCGATAATCATCACATCAACTCCTCTCAACCTCTTTAACTCTTTAAATGCAACAGAACGTTCAGTGGTTTAATGAGCTGATAGAAGGTACAACTGGTTACATAATATATTATATGAATCTATGCAGTTTCAAATGTATTGATTAGGGCCCGACTGATACAGGATTTTAGTGGCTGATACCGATATTGTTACATGTGCACAATATACAGATAAACCCATGTTTTTACTCAAATATGGTTATCAAACTCTTGTAACAAAGATATGTATTGGAGACATGATATTTTACAGTTTAAGAATAATTGTATAAACTGTATTGCGGCTGTGGTTCAGGAGGTAGAGCGGTTGTCCACCAATCGGAAGATAGGTGTTTCGATTCCCGGTTTCTCCAGTCCACATGACCATGTGTCATAGGGCAAGATACTTAACCCTGAATTGCTCCCCGTTGCCAATGGTGTGTGAATGTGTATGAATGGTTAGTCTCCCTCCTAATGAGCAGGTGTGGTAGCTCGTGTCATCAGTGTATGAATATGGGTGAATGTGACATGTAGTGTAAAAGCGCTATAAGTACAGTCCATTTACCATTTACTGTATTATGTAAAATAACATCAAATCACTAATACAGTAAACTTCACTGGGAATTTAATAATTATAATAAGCTATGAATACATAAAAATGCTAAATTTAATTAAGAAAAAAATCTACTGTGTGTGTGTACATAGCACAAAAAATAAGGCCATTTGTGTTTGGTAGATTATTTCTTTATTGTAACAATGCTTCTTGGCAATAAATCTTATACCGTTGGAAAGCCTGTTTATTTCCCTTTTAAATGGAGCCACATTTGTGGGATTAGCAGCAGAGATGAGTATGTGGGTTGCGCCCATGAAAAACTTGACAAATCGTCTCTGCCAATGACAAACAGTTTATTTTGCTGTTGACTCTTGTTTGGTGGTGTTTGGTGGATGACTGAAGTCTGAAGAAACAAGACATATTGGCAATTTAACAATGTATTCATTTAACAAACAGGAGCCTCAGTAGTGTGTGGAAGAACCATATACAGACACAACAGCCTGTCACCTTCTCCTCATGCTTTTCAAGTCAGCCAACATGGTGGTGTTGGTCACTGGTAAGAACAGCACGTCCAATCTGATGCAGGTTAGGGTTAGGTCCCAGACTGTGAAGATATGGGATTGCCACTGGTTGCAGAATCTCATTTCAATATCTCTCTGCATTGTGACTGCCTCCAAAGATGACAAGCCTAGTTTTTCCAGTGAGGGAGATGCTGCTCCACACTGACACACTGCCTCCACCAGAGAAGGAAGAGAAGATTTGCACTATGTTTTGTGTTATGTTTATATATACATATATACATACATGTTTATAGAACCTTAAAAAATAAATAAATATCAGCACATATTCACACATAGTGATATATGTTATATCGATCAGTTGGGCTCTAGTATTGATACACACTATTCAAGGGTAGATGGTTCAGGTGTATCATCATCAGTAGTTTAGTAGTTAATAGTTTTTATCAGTTAACTTGCATACAAACATACAAAGAAACCTAAATGAAATGATCTTGGGGAAGTCACCACAGTTCTTCTTTTGTGGTTTTCAGCATCTCAGCTGCTTCTGTCTCTTCATGTAACACCAGACTGACTCCATGATGTAGAGATCAGGACCATCTGCTGCAGGACTATGTTCTTCTTGGTGACACATCGTCATAACATCTAAAGCAGTGCCTTTTCACATCAAAGACCCCTAAACTGACACTAATTGGACAAAGGACCCCCATCTGATCAGATTTTTAGCTTTTTAGATGTGTGTGTTTAGATATGTGTGTTGCTTGCAGAAAGGGTATAAAACTCATGACCAACAATAGTCATACATTCTATCATTATGTTACTTATGGACTTAAAAGATGAAGATGAATGATTGATTAGTTAGGGGTTGTGAAGATAAATGATTACCCTTTTTGCTGGGGACCCCCTGCAAACCCCTTTGAACCACTGATCTAAAACATTAGTGCAGGATTCAGGATTATATTCCTTTTAACTTGTCACACATTCTCAAATGTTGTGTATTGATTATAGCTTGACTTTCTTTCCAGTCACCCGGTGGTTTGTCATTAACTAAACTAGAATACTATTCTTAGCCTTGTTCACAGAAAGTGATGATAAGGCTGGCATGTGACCTTGTGAACGGTGCATGTGTCAAAACACTGAAGCACCCTCAACCAAGACAGTTTTTTCTCATTTTTTCACACCACTTTGCCACTATCACCACCACTGTAGTCTGAAGTGGTTTAAATATACCAAACTCAAAAAGAAAGACTCTCCTTACTTAGGTTAGCTACAAATATTTACAAATATAAAACAGCTGACCTGGCTAGGGTCAGGGTTGCGACAGTCGGAAATGGCGCAAGTAGAAATGTTTTCCTGTAAATACAAATATTATGAGTGGACAGATGAGGATTATTGAAATCTTTCAGCTGCATTTCCAGGAATGTCCCTCAGTAAAAAGCACCAGCTAATGTCTTTGTGTTTGTACTTTGGATTAGATTAAAAGTCAGTGACACAGAAACACCAGGTGTGATGAAGACACTCTGGCACCTTCCTAAAGGTTTGGTAAATGTCATACATAACACATAATACAATAACATTTAGAGGAAAAACACGTCTGCTACACAGCTGTAGATAACACTGAGGGAAATGTGTTCTTGTAGATATTATAACTCAAATACACATGTCTAGGTAAAGTAAATAATCATATGTCCTTGTTTTCTTCATCTCTCTTAGAAACAGTGACAAGCCAGAAGAGAGAAATAATAAAAATACCAACAAATAAATAAATGAATGAATAAATAAAGCAGTTTCTGACTGACAAGGTGTAGGCTGAAGCTTATAACACCGACCCTTTTTACATTAGTCATTCAATTGATCCCAATGTACATAACAAACAAAACATTTAGAATAATTGGCTATATATATATATAATGCACATATAATAATATACTGTAATTTCCGGACTATTATGCACACCTAAATATAAGCCGCACCCACTGAATTTGAAAAATATATTTATTTTGAATATAAATACGCCACACATGTCTATAAGCTGCAGGTGCCTACATAAACATAAAGGAACTTTACACAGGCTTTAAAGCGATGGTTCGTAATTTCAACCTAGCATCATATGCACCATGTAGTTCTGAACACTGATGTGTTCTGGACTGTGGTGACTCCAAACAGCTAATGTAGCTAGCATTTTCTGAAAGGTGGCTTTAAAAATCAGTAGGGGAGACGAGGGACAATTGTAACAAGTAGTGTTGTGTCGTTCGCGAACGTGTCGTTCGAACGAACAAATCTTTTGAGTGAACGAAGTGAACTGAATCACTTCATGAACTGATTCGTTCCTTTCTCAGTTCAGTTCAGTTGAGCTCAGCCACGAGCATGGCTGCCGGTCGGGAGTGGAACTGCCGCGACTCACTCACTCGTTCACTGTGAACGAATCACTCAGTGAACGACAACACTTTGACTGACTCTGAGTGATTCTGTTTCCCTTTCGCGGGGATACGCTTTCATGCCAATAGCATCAATTTCTCCAAGCTAACGGCTAACGAAAACAAACACACACACACGCCCCCATCCCCATTATCGTAATGGACTTAGGCACACATAAAGTAATGAGAGGAGAGGAGACAGAAGAGTGAGTGAGAGTCACCAGTGCAGGGCATGTCGTTCAATGATTCGTTCGCAAACGTGATTCGCCGTCATTCAGTTCATGATTCAGCCCACTTTCAGCACAGTACGTGAACGAGATTCACGTCCTCAGCATGTCGTTCAATGAATCGTTCGCGAACTGAAAGTGGCGCTGTGTCAGTCACTCACTGACTCAGGGCACTGAGGGCTGAGGAGTTGATTCACGTTCAGTAAATGTACTGCTAACATTAGCGCTGTGTTGCTAACATCAGTGTAGCATCATGTTATGTTATTTTACTGTGCACAGAGGACACTTTCACTGTGTAATATTTTTAGTGCATGTATAAGCAGCGCTGCGTCTCCCGCGAATGATTGTATAATATAGTCCTTGAACGCACCGTCCCTCAGTAAGTGAACGTGAACCTCAGGGCTGAATCATGAACTGAATGACGGAATATTTGGCTGTTTATCAGTTCAGGGAGTTGGAGAGCACTGAACGATTCGGTGAACGAATCTTTTGAACGAATCATTTTAATGAACGGATTCTAAAGATTCAGTACAGTAAAAAGAACTGCCGTTCCCATCACTAGTAACAAGTGTTGGTTTTGATTGTTATTACTCAGAAACCTCCAAACTATTTGGATAGAGTTTTAATGTAGGTACATGTATCGGTCTTCTATGTTTTCATAGTCATGAAATGTTTTGAAATGTCACAGCATCGATTGAAAAAACTAGAAATAAATTATAACAACACATATATATCTTCATATAAATAGCCAGGATAATAAGAAAGAGAAACAGCATTGCACAAAAAAAAGATTTCCCCTCATCAACATTAAAAAGTCAGTGTAGCTCACAACAAATGAAATGTGTCACAAACCATTTGACCAAAAACATCTCAACTTGATAATCAATAGAACTGTCAGTGCTCTCAACCTGCTAAATGTATCTCTAAATAATCATGGAAAAAAAGGAACACAATCACATTAGGTACTTAGTTCAAACAAATGGAGGAACTCTTATTTTCTGATCCTATTTTTATCATTTCCTGAAGTGAGGTTGGCATGATACACAGGAAATCCAAACCTTACTTGAAGTGGAGTCCAGGCAGACAGTGCAGAATATCTCCTTACTTTCCTCATCATCTTCTCTTCTGCTATTTACTTTCTTCTTTGGTTTTCAGTGAAATCCATCTTCCTCTGGCACTTTACTGCTGGGGATGGATACAGAGAGTTTTGGACAGGTGTATTAATCAGGACTGCTGTAGTTCTTTTTCTTTTCTTGAAACTCACTGAGTTTCAGTACTAGTGAGTTTCAACACGAGGCTACAGTTACAAACCAAAAATAATAGTTTAAATAGAAGTAGATTTTTAGTTAATATGGCAGTTTAAAGATAATCAACTTCTAATTTATAGAATTTTAAGATTTTGAAAGCCTGAGAACTTTGCTCTTGGGTCCCCAGATTGAGGCATAATATATAACCACCATGAGTAATTATAGACAAATTGAACACAAAACACTTTTCCTAAAGTTGAAGTATGTAACTCTGTGGCCCACGTTCAAAACACTAGAGACAGCTGTTACTCCTCGCCCCCCCCCCCCCCCCGCCAGAGTCTACGTTCACGTGGGTTGCCAGTTATTGGACGTGATCCTGCACGCACGCGATCCGTCTAATCAGCAACACAGAGTTATAAAGACGCTTTGCTCTCACACGCGCTGCATTTATAGTCACACACACACACACACACACACACACACGCTATTATTACTCTCACTCACCGCTCCCTCTCTCTTCATCCTCTCTACCTCTCTCTTCATCCTCTCTACCTCACTCACCGCTCCCTCTCTCTTCATCCTCTCTACCTCTCTCTTCATCCTCTTTACCTCACTCACCGCTCCCTCCCTCTTCATCCCCTCTACCTCACTCACCGCTCCCTCCCTCTTCATCATCCCTCCCTCTTCATCCCCTCTACCTCACTCACCGCTCCCTCCCTCTTCATCCCCTCTACCTCACTCACTGCTCCCTCCCTCTTCATCCTCTTTACCTCACTCACCGCTCCCTCCCTCTTCATCCCCTCTACCTCACTCACCGCTCCCTCCCTCTTCATCCCCTCTACCTCACTCACCGCTCCCTCCCTCTTCATCCCCTCTACCTCACTCACTGCTCCCTCCCTCTTCATCCTCTTTACCTCACTCACCGCTCCCTCCCTCTTCATCCTCTCTACCTCACTCACCGCTCCCTCCCTTTTTATCCTCTCTACCTCCGTCTTCATCCCCTCTACTTCACTCACCGCTCCCTCCCTCTTCGTCGTCTCTACCTCACTCACCGCTCCCTCCCTCTTCATCCCCTCTGCCTCACTCACCGCTCCCTCCCTCTTCATCCTCTCTACTTCACTCACCGCTCCCTCCCTCTTCATCCCCTCTACCTCACTCACCGCTCCCTCCCTCTTCATCCCCTCTACTTCACTCACCGCTCCCTCCCTCTTCATCCCCTCTACCTCACTCACCGCTCCCTCCCTCTTCATCCTCTCTACCCCACTCACCGCTCCCTCCCTCTTCATCCCCTCTACCTCACTCACCGCTCCCTCCCTCTTCATCCTCTCTACCCCACTCACCGCTCCCTCCCTCTTCATCCTCTCTACCTCACTCACCGCTCCCTCCCTTTTTATCCTCTCTACCTCCCTCTTCATCCCCTCTACTTCACTCACCGCTCCCTCCCTCTTCGTCGTCTCTACCTCACTCACCGCTCCCTCCCTCTTCATCCCCTCTGCCTCACTCACCGCTCCCTCCCTCTTCATCCTCTCTACTTCACTCACCGCTCCCTCCCTCTTCATCCCCTCTACCTCACTCACCGCTCCCTCCCTCTTCATCCCCTCTACTTCACTCACCGCTCCCTCCCTCTTCTTCCCCTCTACCTCACTCACCGCTCCCTCCCTCTTCATCCCCTCTACCCCACTCACCGCTCCCTCCCTCTTCATCCCCTCTACCTCACTCACCGCTCCCTCCCTCTTCATCCCCTCTACTTCACTCACCGCTCCCTCCCTCTTCATCCCCTCTACCTCACTCACCGCTCCCTCCCTCTTCATCCTCTCTACCCCACTCACCGCTCCCTCCCTCTTCATCCCCTCTACCTCACTCACCGCTCCCTCCCTCTTCATCCTCTCTACCCCACTCACCGCTCCCTCCCTCTTCATCCTCTCTACCTCACTCACCGCTCCCTCCCTTTTTATCCTCTCTACCTCCCTCTTCATCCCCTCTACTTCACTCACCGCTCCCTCCCTCTTCGTCGTCTCTACCTCACTCACCGCTCCCTCCCTCTTCATCCCCTCTGCCTCACTCACCGCTCCCTCCCTCTTCATCCTCTCTACTTCACTCACCGCTCCCTCCCTCTTCATCCCCTCTACCTCACTCACCGCTCCCTCCCTCTTCATCCCCTCTACTTCACTCACCGCTCCCTCCCTCTTCTTCCCCTCTACCTCACTCACCGCTCCCTCCCTCTTCATCCTCTCTACCCCACTCACCGCTCCCTCCCTCTTCATCCCCTCTACCTCACTCACCGCTCCCTCCCTCTTCATCCTCTCTACCCCACTCACCGCTCCCTCCCTCTTCATCCCCTCTACCTCACTCACCGCTCCCTCCCTCTTCATCCTCTCTACCCCACTCACCGCTCCCTCCCTCTTCATCCTCTCTACCTCACTCACCGCTCCCTCCCTTTTTATCCTCTCTACCTCCCTCTTCATCCCCTCTACTTCACTCACCGCTCCCTCCCTCTTCGTCGTCTCTACCTCACTCACCGCTCCCTCCCTCTTCATCCCCTCTGCCTCACTCACCGCTCCCTCCCTCTTCATCCTCTCTACTTCACTCACCGCTCCCTCCCTCTTCATCCCCTCTGCCTCATTCACCGCTCCCTCCCTCCTCATCCTCTCTACTTCACTCACCGCTCCCTCCCTCTTCATCCCCTCTACTTCACTCACCGCTCCCTCCCTCTTCTTCCCCTCTACCTCACTCACCGCTCCCTCCCTCTTCATCCTCTCTACCCCACTCACCGCTCCCTCCCTCTTCATCCCCTCTACTTCACTCACCGCTCCCTCCCTCTTCATCCCCTCTACCTCACTCACCGCTCCCTCCCTCTTCATCCTCTCTACCCCACTCACAGCTCCCTCCCTCTTCATCCCCTCTACCTCACTCACCGCTCCCTCCCTCTTCATCCTCTCTACCCCACTCACCGCTCCCTCCCTCTTCATCCCCTCTACCTCACTCACCGCTCCCTCCCTCTTCATCCTCTCTACCCCACTCACCGCTCCCTCCCTCTTCATCCTCTCTACCTCACTCACCGCTCCCTCCCTTTTTATCCTCTCTACCTCCCTCTTCATCCCCTCTACTTCACTCACCGCTCCCTCCCTCTTCGTCGTCTCTACCTCACTCACCGCTCCCTCCCTCTTCATCCCCTCTGCCTCACTCACCGCTCCCTCCCTCTTCATCCTCTCTACCTCACTCACCGCTCCCTCCCTCTTCATCCCCTCTACCTCACTCACCGCTCCCTCCCTCTTCATCCCCTCTACTTCACTCACCGCTCCCTCCCTCTTCATCCCCTCTACCTCACTCACCGCTCCCTCCCTCTTCATCCTCTCTACCCCACTCACCGCTCCCTCCCTCTTCATCCCCTCTACCTCACTCACCGCTCCCTCCCTCTTCATCCCCTCTACCTCACTCACCGCTCCCTCCCTCTTCATCCCCTCTACTTCACTCACCGCTCCCTCCCTCTTCATCCCCTCTACCTCACTCTCCCATGCACTGTTCGCTGGAGTCTCTGATTTCCGACGCTGCTCTGTGTACACAAATGCATCACCCACTCTGCGTGCCTGCACCTGTAGAGCGAGTGAGACAGAGAGACGACGGCAAGACTTGATGGTTTCTCACCACGGCAACGTAAAACTGACTTTTTTGTTGTGTGCGTCCATGAATGAGTGAGTTTCAAAGTCCTTTAAGTTTGTTATGTTGTGTGATATCTTATTTTGTCGCCATGAGTGTAATTAAAGGTTTTATTGCATCCAAATTCATTGTTAAGAGCTAGCTGCTGCATTGAGCTAATTGATGATCGTTAATGAGGATTATGCTAGCTAGTTAAGTCTGTTGTACATTGTATTTGCTATTTTATGCTAATATGGATGTACACTGTAAACTTGTTGAATGTTATTTAGCATTTATTTAGTGTTTATTTTTATGCTAAGGTTAATAGCTCTGATGTTAGCTGTTATATATGCATAATTATGTTTGTATTGATGTTTATGTCCGATTGTAATTATTAATGAATCTGTATTGCACACACATGTACAAAAGTTCAAATGACTAGATAAATGGTCAAATAGCTACGTGGACTCCTCATCTTTTTTCCCCTACACTCTCACCTGAATTATCACAATTAGTGTCTTGACCCGACACCCTGAAGTGTTTGCTGCCACACCTACCCGTTTTTCATATTCTTCCACACAATTTTTTGGTCCTTCGAGCCGGATACAAGCAACCACTTCAGTCCAAGATGTTCAGGCCAGATGAGAGAGACTCAGAGGGAGATGTGGACCGTCCACGCCGACAAAGGCACCTACCATCCTACCTTCAGGACTATGAGGTCAGTCATCCTATGAGGCACCACAACCCAGTTGATGAGCACACCAGACAGACTACTACCACTGATGTTCTGCAATGTCTTCGTAGCATGAGGGAAGAAAATGAACAACTGAGACTCGATGTGCAACGCCTTACAAACGTGATATCTAGCTCTTCTGTACTAGCCTCACCATCTGCTATGTCAAGGCCCAGATGCAATGAGGAGGAGACGCTATCCACACCTGTACACGTTAGTAAGTTGACGCCATTTAGCGGTCAGCAGGACCCACGTCAGCGTGACAATGCCGCACAGGTGCAAGTTAGTGATGAGTCTCAACACTCACCATGCAGCCAACGTGACCCAATGGTGGAGCTTAGTGACAGTCTACAAAGAGCAGGGCTGAGCAGTCAGCATGTAGCACAATCACCAGCAACTTCAGGTGCGACATCTCCTCACTACACAGCAGTGTTTCCCACACATAGACTAATTCGTGGCGGTGCGCCACAGATTCAAGACCGGCCGCCACATATTGCGTTTCGTTATTCATTTTTTTTTTAACGCTAATTAAAAAATATGCATCGTATTCGTTAAGCTGCATTTCCTTTTTCCTTTCTCTGCTCTCCCTGCATCTCTCTGTCACTCACGCGTCTCTCTCACATAGCCCACACACACAGCCCCTCCCCTCTGTGCACACCGCGTGTGTCTCCATCAGCGAGAGGGTTTTTATTGTAGGTTATTAAAATGCAAGATATTTTTTCTGACTGATTTATTGCCCAATATCGCCGTGTATCTCGCTTCTTCCCCCCGCCCTCCCCTCGCGTCTTTGTTGTCACTTTGTAACCGCTCCACAGAGGGCACATGGCTAATTAATATGCACGTGCTGACCATATATGGTTGTGTCCAGGTGTTCCGGGGGCGCAGTATGAGGTGTGTTTGGCACCTGGCTAAGTAAGCTCGTGAGAAGGGGTAAATTCACTAATAGATGAACCCTTTGGCTTTGTTTAGCTAATATATTGAAGCCACTGGGGTCTTCTATTATCAGATTTACCTCTCCCTCTAGGTTAACTAACCCAAGTTTGTCACTTGACCACTTTTATGGAATACCTCTCTGGACTATTGTTTTTGTTGTTGTTTGTGACAACAAGTCTTAAAATAACACCTCCAGGAGGTTACAGTTCCATCTCTCTACCACTAGGTACTTATACTATATTGACGGGGTTAGATAGAATAACATTACTGAAAAGAGATTAATACAGTTTTCTTTGACTAAAATAGACTAAAATAGTCAGGGACAATTCTGACTAAAACTAGACTAAAATGCTCAGACTTTTCGTCGACTAAAACTTGACTAGACTAAAAGGAGTATGAACATGACTAAAACTAATAAAAACTAAAACGACCGCTTGACACAAAGACTAGACTAAAACTAAAAGTAAAATAGGCCGCCAAAAACAACACTACTCAAGGCACAAGTGCAGTGATAAAATCGCAGCTGCATCACCAAGAAAGCAGCTGTCCTCCATCTGGAGCTGTTCACCATCATCCTGTCGACAGTTACAGCCCTCATCATGGTGTTACATTCAATCAGCCTGATGGGAGGCATCGATCCCAACATGATGATGCCCATCGTCGCTATGATGACAGCTTCCACCCACGTGATGACAAATACCACGCTCAGTACGGAGCTGCCTACAGCCAGCCTGATGATGGTCACTTACCCCTATACAGCGCTTCGTACCGTCAACCTGATGTCAGGGCTCGCCCTCTGCCCGATGAGCATTATCATCACAGCCGCAGTCAAGCTACTGCATCTTATCGACAGCCTGGTCTGAGAGCCCATCATGATGACAGCTATCATTGGCAAGATGACAGACATCGTGCCTCTGATCCTATAGGTCGCCATGACGATCACTATCGTCCTGTTCATGGCTATGGCTACTACTATGGTCATGATAGACAGTACAGGCTTCTGGATGACCGTTACCCAGATGATCCCCGCCATCATCCATATGATTTCCTGCCTCGAACTGATCGGTCTCAGGCTCCACCCACATATGGCAGACATCCACAGGCAGATTATTTCGGACCTAAGCCAACGATCCCAGATTTCGTGCATGAGGATCCACGCGAGTTTGCAAGGTTGAAGCTTGCCTTGGATAACATACTCCCACCTGACAGCCCAGAAAATCTCAAGTTCCAGATATTGATGGATCACCTGAAGTGTGAAGAAGCACTGCTCATTGCTGATTCGTACAGAAACAGCCTATTTCCGTACAGTGACACCATGAGAGCACTCGTTGAGATGTATGGACAACCTCAACAGCTAGCATTAAAACGGATCTCCAATCTGATGGATGGACCCAACATCAAGAGTGGAGATGTAAAGGCGTTCAAGTCATTTGCTCCCCAAGTCTGTGCATTAGTGGGCATGTTGCATCAGTTGGGGGGTCAGGGTTGGACAGAGTTGAGGTGTGGCTCACATGTATCTCGCCTCTTAGCTAAGTTGCCACATGACCTAAGAGCCAACTTTCAGAGATTTGTGAATCCCGTCCGTACCCCTATCCCAACACTGCTTGACCTGGCTGAGTGGCTTGAGTACGAGGTTCGTGTACAGGTAGAGGGAAGCCAGTACTACTCAGACAAAGAAAAGCAAGCTCCACGCAGAGACCAACGCCCCGAATACAGGTCGCAGAAGTCCACTACCATTCTCCATGGTAGTGAGCAGAATGAAAAGTCAGAGAAGGTCATGACTTCAGTGGAGGTAGCACATGAGAAGCCAAAGAAATACTGTCCCTTCTGTGACTCTGTGAAACACTACCTGAATCAGTGTAGCAACTTCAGACTCTTGACAAAAGAACAAAAGACAGAGTGGATAAAGGCAAACAGAAGGTGCTGGAGATGCGGTCGTGAGCACCAAGCGACAAAGTGTACCCTCAAAGCTAAGTGTAAGCAGTGTGAAAGAAAGCACCTTGATGTGCTCCATGAGGTCAATACCAGCCAAAATGCTGCACCATCTGCGAAGTCCAAAGCATATGAAGAAAGCACTTGCTTGGTGAGTTCAATCTCAGAGACACTGTACCTAGATCGGCCAACAGGTAGCAGCCAAGTGCTGCTCAAGCTGAGTCGTGTCATCCTCAAGAGCGGCAACAAGGTACTTGAGACCTATGCTATATTAGATGATGGGTCAGAACCCACCATACTCCTACATGAAGCTGTTGATCTCTTAGGTCTACTAGGGAAACCTGAAGATCTGGCTCTCCGCACGGTGAGACAAGAGGTTCGCACCATCCATGGAGCCGCAGTGTCATTTTCTGTAGCTTCTGCAGCACAGCCTGGCAGCTCCTTCCAGATCCACAGGGCTTTCACTGCCAAAGGACTTGGTCTTGCCCGCCATACATACCCAGTCAAAGCGCTGCAAGAAAAGTATCACCATCTCAAAGATCTGCCACTGTCTAGCATCAAAGAGGCACAGCCTCTTGTTACTCCAGTTGAACCAGTACGCCTGGGCCCGCCTGGAGGGCCTGCAGCTGTGCGCACTAGATTAGGGTGGACTCTACAAGGACCATCTAGGTTCTTACGACACCAGCTAACTCTGCAGCAGTGTCTGTTTACCTCCTGCATCTCTCCAGAAGCCGAGCTCTTCAGCCACGTGGAGAAACTCTGGCAGCTGGATACCTTGCCGTATCGGAGTGAGAGGCTTATTACCAGATCAAAGCAAGATGCACAGGCAGTCCAGAGGCTTGAGGAAAAGACAATCAAGGTCGTAGTGAATGGAGTAAACCGTTATGCCACCCTGTTACTATGGAAAGAAAATCTCCCCACACTAAATGCACCAAAGGAGGCAGTATTGGCTCAGCTGCGTGGGACAGAAAGACAACTAGCCAGGGAACCAGAAAGGGCAGAGACCTACCCCAAGGAAATTCACAAGCTTCTAGAGGCTGGCTATGTCACACCCATGTCGGCAAAGGAAGCAGAAGAGAGCAGTCATTCATGGTATATTCCACATCACATGGTCCGGCATAACGGTAAAGACCGTATAGTCTTTAATTGTTCCTTTACATTCAAGGGTCAGAGCCTGAATGACCACCTCTTACCTGGACCAACACTGGGAGCTAGTCTGTTGGGAGTTCTCCTTAGATTTAGGGAACATCCTATTGCCATTAGCAGTGATGTTAAAGGCATGTTCCACCAGGTTCGACTGTTGGATGAAGACAAACCTTTCCTCCGTTTCCTATGGCGAAATATGAAGGTAGATGAGGAACCCACAGTCTATGAGTGGCAGGTGCTTCCCTTTGGGACGACATGTAGTCCATGTTGTGCCACCTTTGCACTCCAAGCTCATGTCAGGAAGTACACAGAGCCAGACGAGGATGCACGTCTGGCAGGCCTGGACTGGGACAAAAATTCGGCCCTGGACCTTTTGGTCCAGACCGGCCCACTACAATCCATGCTCAGACTATAGGCACAAAGAAAGGTGCATGTTGACACTTAAAACACTTTAACTCTGGTGACCTGATTTGGCGGATGTCATTATAGGTAGAAATGATCAGATCTACATGCTCAAACCACATGACATTGCAACATGTGAGTTGTAAGCTTGCAGATTTGTAATTATGTGGCATCCTTTGATGAAAATAGTGGTTAAGTGGTTAATAAAAGCAACTAATCAATTAATCAGGATAGTATATGAATATGGTTATTGTTTTCTAATACTTTAGATAACTAGATTTAAGCCTAGTTGTAACACACCGCACTATGCAGAGTTTGCTGTTTATTATGCCAAGTAAAGTTCATAGACAGTTAGTAACCATTCTGAACATTTAATGAGTGTTTATCCACACCATGCTGGCAGGCTCACACCGGCTTAAGACTGTATCATCACTTCCACATGATGGAGAGTCTTCCTCAACCTCCTGCTCCTGCACCACCATGGCAGCGGGAGCCTCACTTGACTCACTGTCCGACACCTGCTGCTGAGAGGGACCCACTCCTGAAGCCGCTCCGGCCACGCTGGCCCCCGCAGCAAACATTTCTGAAATGTTTTTGCTCGTAGCAGCGTCGGTTGCTAGAGCTTTTCTTTTTTTATCTCTTTGTTTTTCCGTTCCGCCTTTTCGCTTTTTAGCCGCATTGTCCATTTTGTTGTAGTAGTATCTCTCACTATCTCTCATCTGATTGCTTGTCATCAAAGGTGATTGGACGAGGAGGGGTTGGGGGGCGGGGTCAAGAACCAGCGTGGGTGGGACTCCTGGCCCTCTGTAGCCTATCATAGGGCCACTGGGCCAGGTACTCTTTAGACAGACAAGCCAATGGGCCTCTAATGTGTCTGCAGGCTGCAGCGGAGCTTTGTGGGCCGATGCATGTCTCTGCCCCTGGGCCGGGAGAGTAACCATGGCAAGGTGCAGCAAAAACTAAATAAACAAATAAAAAAAATAAAAAAACGGCAGCCACCGGCCCATTATTGACCGGCCCACCGGGAAAAGTCCCGGTACTCCCTATGGCCAATCCACCCCTGACGTCTGTCCATAGAACGGTGTTTCTATGTTGACAACTGTCTGCAGAGTCTGCCCTCTGAAGCGCAAGCTAAGAAGTTGGTTGACAGACTGCAATCTCTCCTTATGGAGGGTGGATTTGAACTGCGGCAATGGGCTAGCAATGCTCCCACTGTTATTGACCACCTACCAAGAGAGTACCAGTCAGAGAGCAGCGTTCTCTGGTTCACCCAGGAGTCAGCTGACCCCCAAGAGTGCACGCTTGGACTCATATGGCATTGTAAGTCAGATACGCTGCGATATAAACACCACCAAAGTGGAAGGTCAGAACCTACCATGCGCAACATCTATCGACTGCTTGCCCAACAGTATGACCCTCTTGGGTTCATTATCCCATACACTACCCGAGCCAAGATCATCGTGCAACGTCTCTGGGATAAGAAAAGAGGGTGGGATGATCCCCACATACCTGAAGAGCTGCTTCAAGCCTGGCAGTTGTGGGAAAGTGAGCTTCCCCAGCTGTCACAGATAACTCTGCAGAGATGCTACACTAAGTCCAGCTTGGACTGTAGCAAGAGCAGGCGGACCATCCATGTGTTCTGCGACGCCTCTGAACGTGCATACGGGTCCGTTGCATACCTGCATACTGTTGAAGATGAAGGACAAGTCCATGTAACCTTCTTGGCTGCAAGATCAAGAGTCTCACCAAAAAAGCAACTCTCAATCCCCCGGCTAGAACTGTGTGGAGCCTTGACTGGAGCACAGTTGGCTTCAGTCTTGAAGAGAGAGCTCACTCTTGAAATACAGGAGGTGGTGTATTGGACAGACTCGACCACTGTACTTACCTGGCTCCAGTCAGACTCATGCAGGTATAAAGTATTTGTGGGAACCCGAGTTGCAGAAATCCAAGAGCTATCTGATCCTGCTGCCTGGCGATACATCGACTCAGCAGCAAATCCAGCTGATGACATCACAAAAGGGAAAACCCTCACTCAACTCACTGGAGATAATCGTTGGAGTCGAGGGCCACCCTTTCTTCAGATGTCATCCAACCTCTGGCCCAAGGCTCCAGTGGTAGAACCCAGAGAAGAAGTAGAGGAGCTGAGGAAGGCAGTGTTCTGTGGTTTACTAACGAATTTAACCAGTCTGGCGATACCTGATATCCAACAGTTCAGCACATATCAGGCACTCCTGAAAGCCACCACGCAGGTGCTGCACGGGGCAGCTGACAGCACTGATCATCCAGCTGCAGACGACTTCCAAAAGGCAGAGTTGGCCCTCCTGAGACATGCTCAGATGGAGAGCTTTCCTGAAGAGGTTGCATTAATAAAAGCAGGAAAGACCATCCCAGCCAGCAGCAGACTGCTTACTCTTGCCCCTGAGTACGATGAGTCTTCTGACCTGATACGAGTTGGAGGTAGACTCCGCCGATGTGACAGCCTGAGCCCGGAAGTTCTGCACCCAGTTGTTCTAGCCCCCTCTCACCCAGTCATGAAGCTCTTGATCAAGCACTGTGATGACCAACTACATCACCCTGGAGCTGAACGTGTGTTTGCCGAGCTGCGCAGGAAGTATTGGGTATTGAGAGGTAGAGAAGCAGTAAGGAGGCATCAATATAACTGTCCTGAGTGTAGGAAATGGAGAGGACAACCGGAGGTTCCAAGAATGGCAGACTTGCCCCCTTCAAGTTTGAGGCTTTTCCGACCTGCCTTCTACTCAACTGGGATGGATTGTTTCGGCCCTATGCTTGTCAAGGTTGGGCGTAGAACAGAGAAGAGGTGGGGCATTCTGTACAAATGTCTTACCACCCGAGCAGTCTACCTTGACTTATTGACTAACCTGGATGCTGATTCATTTCTGATGTCACTAAGACGTTTCATTGCTCGTAGGGGAAAGCCCTTCGAGCTCCTGTCTGATCAGGGTACCAACTTCAAAGGAGGAAGTAGGGAACTTCACGAAGCATTCAAGGCTCTGGAGCCTGCCATTCAAGACCGGTTGGCAGCGGAACAGATCAGGTTCCATTTCAATCCACCTAACGCTCCACCGCGGACCGTCTTAACCGAGGTAGAGAACATCCTCAATTCCAGACCCTTGGGCTATGTTTCAACCGACATTGCAGACCCAGATCCTGTCACACCCAACTCCTTGTTGATGGGGCGACCAGATTCCTCTCTGCCTCAAGTAGTTTACCCAGAATCAGAACTGCTCAGTCGCAAGAGGTGGAGACATACCCAAGTACTAGCCGACCATTTCTGGCGATACTTTATACAGCACTTCCTGCCCACCTTGCAAATACGTCAGAAATGGAATGCAGAGAAAACTGACATCACTGTCAGAACTGTAGTTCTCATTGTTGATCAACAGACGCCAAGGGCTCTCTGGCAAGTGGGAACGGTTAAGACTGTCATACCTGGGGCAGATGGTCGAATTAGGACAGCAGTGGTTCAAGTGAAGGACCGGACCTACAGTCGCCCGGTGGTACGGCTCATCAGACTTCCTGCTCTACCCAAAGATGACACCCAGACATAATGGAGGCTTCCGTTATGTCAAATTTGCACACCAAATTTGGGGGCGGCTGTAAAAAAGGCTGTGCTCCCATGCACTGTTCGCTGGAGTCTCTGATTTCCGACTCTGCTCTGTGTACACAAATGCATCACCCACTCTGCGTGCCTGCACCTGTAGAGCGAGTGAGACAGAGAGACGACGGCAGGACTTGATGGTTTCTCACCACGGCAACGTAAAACTGACTTTTTTGTTGTGTGCGTCCATGAATGAGTGAGTTTCAAAGTCCTTTAAGGTTGTTATGTTGTGTGATATCTTATTTTGTCGCCATGAGTGTAATTAAAGGTTTTATTGCATCCAAATTCATTGTTAAGAGCTAGCTGCTGCATTGAGCTAATTGATGATCGTTAATGAGGGTTATGCTAGCTAGTTAAGTCTGTTGTACATTGTATTTGCTATTTTATGCTAATATGGATGTACACTGTAAACTTGTTGAATGTTATTTAGCATTTATTTAGTGTTTATTTTTATGCTAAGGTTAATAGCTCTGATGTTAGCTGTTATATATGCATAATTATGTTTGTATTGATGTTTATGTCCGATTGTAATTATTAATGAATCTGTATTGCACACACGTACAAAAGTTCAAATGACTAGATAAATGGTCAAATAGCTACGTGGACTCCTCATCTTTTTTCCCCTACACTCTCACCTGAATTATCACAATTAGTGTCCTGACCCAACACCCTGAAGTGTTTGCTGCCACACCTACCCGTTTTTCATATTCTTCCACACACTGCTCTCTCCCTCTTCATCCCCTCTACCTCACTCCACCACAGTTAACACAACATCGTCTTGTAGCCGCTCTCTTACTATTTTTTTTTAAATGATCTTGATATTGTTTCTGACCCAGACAGTTGTAACACAGCATTACAATTATCCCTTACCATATCATCCATGATACAAGATACTCTGCTAGCTAGAAACACCGACAGGTAACATTCGACAAAGATGTCAAATTTTAGTCATGAGTATCATCATCAAAACTAGACAAATTTAAATTCGTAGACATGAAGAAAATACTCGTTTTTCTCTTTTAGCCGGCAGAAAGGTATCACTGACCATGTGCATAATGAACTTCATGGTTCTCATTTCTGATTGATGCAATTTGAGAGGTAAAGTTGGCCCCGATCTCCCCTACAGTTTCTTTTTCAAAGTTTGTAATTTTCTCTTTGACAGAGAAGAGTGACTGTGGTCTGTTCAGTTCATTTGAGTTCAGTTGAAACAGTTAAAAAAGATTCTCGTGACACATTTTCACTGTTGAAGGAGAACCTGAATATTTTTTAGGACTATGCTTTTTGTGCATGTTGTAAAAAAGTGATTTTCACAAGTCAGACATTTTACACATCACACAAAAACAAAAAAAATCAATCCGTTCACCGACTTCAGCAACACCAGCAGAGTGAGACATCTTTCACTGGTGTCAGATTGGGTAGTCGTGATCTCCTAGAGGCGGAAGGTGTGCTCTCCTCGCTGTTGGGCCCTGTGTGTTATGGCAGCAGTGTTGAAAGTGAAAGTCTCTGAGCCATCAAACCGCAAGTAAAAAGCATTGAGGTTATCTGGTGAGGATGGGTCTCTGGAGAATGTCTGCAGAGAGGGTTTGTATCTTGTTACAGTTTGGAAGCCCTGCCACAGTATCCGAATGTCTTTGTTGTCGGTAAAGTACTTCGCCAGCTTTCTCCCATACCGTCCTTTTGCCTCTCTGATGCTTATTCTCAGGTTATTTCTTGCTGTGCTGTACGCCACAGAGTCACCAGATCTAAAGGCAGCATCCCACACTATCAGCAGTGCGCACACTTTCCCAGTCAGCCAGGGTTTTTGGTTAGCACGTGTTTTCTTAATCACAGTTACATCATCTATGCATTTAATTATGAAGCCTGACACAGTATCTGTGTATTCCTGAAGATCTGTGACACCTAGGCATGGGATGATGTGTTCAAGATAAACTGTGATATGAAAAAGTCACAATAACCGAAACCGTCATACCGTTCCTAAGGTATGAGCTGTTTTTAGTCTGGTCAAAGACAGAAAGTGCAGGTCAGAAATCCCTCAGGTGGAGCAGCTGCAGCGTAGAGTATCACGACCCCTCACACTGTCATTACAGATTCAGATTAAATGAACATGTCTGTCTTTATTTTTCTTCCTTTTAGGAACATTTTAGAGCTGTAATCGCAATACCGTGAAATTTTTGCTTATGGTTATCATCAGGGGTGGGACGATATGCTTTGGTGCCGATTCGATTAGTATCATGATTCTCGATAATTGCGAAAGTATCACGATTCGATATAATTAATAACAAGTTGAATCATAGACTTCTAGAGATGATAAACCACGAATGACATTCCCATAAACAGTGCACATCAGTCTGTGTCAATGTAATGAATTGTTCAATATGTTTTTAAATAATAAGTAAAGTGCTCTGACTACTCAGTGCTCTCTGAAGTAGTGTAATGTCTGATAGCTTTAACAAAATAACTTACACATGTATGCTACACAAAAAGAGGTATTTTCTGTTGTTCAGTTGACCGGAGTTGTTGGAACAATAAATAAAAGATAAATAATAACCAGTTTTACTTTTTCCATCATTAGACTTCCATACTAACTATGTGCGCTAGATTCCCCTGCTGCTCTCCTCATCTCCTACTGTTGACTGTGAGATCTGAGCAGGTAGAAGCTGATAGTTCACTAACTAGAACCAGAGAGCACACTGCAACAAGGTTAATGATCCACACAGTGATATTATATCATTGATATGATGCACAAAAGCCATAGAAAACCCTTTTGTCATGTGTGTGCATACGTGCGCAGGATGCAGCACACACTGTGTAGTTTTATGTAGTGTGAACTGCTCCTACACTTTAGAAGATTTAGGTGTGATTGGTCTAATAAGCAGCAACACAGATCTATCAGGACACTGTGCTCTCACACACGCTGCATTGATAGTCACACACACACACACACACGCTCAGTCAACTGGTTGTGTCTCATTTGCGTGCATCATTTGCATGGAGCATCTATCAATATGTGGGAGATTCCCGGAACGTCCGGGAGAGTCGGGTTGTCTGCTTTTATTCTCCCCCTACTTCAGTAGCTTATGAAGGGAGGGGGCAGGTTGTGTTATGAAGCCTAACCTACACCGAAGCCAAAAGCTAAGTTAACTAGCTGCTAGCAACTTCTAATGAAAGTGATCAACAGAGTTAACGTCATGTTACTTCAAGCACAGTCATTTTTGCAGCGGGTGCTGTAAGGTAATAAAATGAAATTTGTGTACACCAAGTCCAAAATAGGACTTCATGGTTAGCCTGATATCCCGAAACCAGGAATTGTTTGTGTGGACAGCCAAGGCCACCTTCCTGGAGTTTGCCCGATGATGTGGCTACTCTGTGGTATGTTATCCCCAGGAGCTCTATTTCGGTGTCAGTGATTGTTGGCGCTCAATCACGTCTCCATAAACACGAAAACACAGCAGTCTCTCCGCCGCTGAGTCGTTCCTCACAAGTTGGTAGACTTACTGTCCATTTGCCATCACGACGGTCAGGACAGCCGGCCTGGTGGCATAGGCCCTTAGCCTAGGGTTAGCTCCTCCGTGTTTCCCCCTGTTCTGAGACGTTTACTATTCCTAATAAATGTGCCTCCAGGTGAGGGCTTCTCAGCATAGTAGACCGAGTTCTACCAGCTGATTTAGCTCCATCGGTTGGTGGTATGTTTGTCTTTGTCAGGAGAGGCTGCAGCCAGCATCGGTCACACTGCCATGCAATGTTACTCATAACTCTTAATTCCTTTCAATTTAGCTCTAAGATTATAACAAAACTTTTGAGAAATTTCAATAATTCTGTACATTTTGATGCAGAAATTTCACACACTGGAAGATACAATATGGTCCGAAATTCAAGATGTTTTACTTTATCAGGGTCAAGAAGGGATAAACAAAACTTTAAAAACCGGTTGATTTTCATTTCCTGTGTCTAAAAACAAAAAGATAAAATCATTGGAAGACAGAAACAAAAAAGCGCCCGTTTTTTCATATTGTGCGAGCGGAAGTTGCCGTTTTCAAAGTAAGAGCGCGTAGGAGGACGGTGCTGTGTATGAGAGGAAGAATTTTGGCGCTGCTGTGAAAGTTGATTATTGTATTGTGCTGCTAGAGGTGAAATTCTTGGATCAGTGCAAGACGGACGAAAGCGAAAGCATTTGCCAAGAATGTTTTCATTAATCAAGAACAAAAGTTTTGATAAACAGTAACATTGTCAGGTTGGACACACAGTATCTGACAAGGTTGTGGTCCAAGTCTAATTCCTCTTGATCCACCAATTGCAGAAGGGCTGTCTTCAGGGGATAGTTGACACAATTATTGACCTCAGGCCAGATTCGTTCAACTGTATGATTCTGAAATCAGAAACACAGATTTGTCATTTATTCTGGTGGTTGATTTGGGAGACATGGTCATGCAGAATTGCCACTCAGCAGTCATAACCTAGAACCAGAGTTAAAAACAAAAAACAAAACTGTTCTTGGCCGAGCTTATTGTTTATTGTTATATGTTCGATGGCGTTTTTACCCATAAAGGTGGAAAGCATAGTAATTGTAAAGAAAATGTATGTAATGTATGCAAGTAGAGAGTGCTGCTGAAGAAAACACAATAAAAAATATAATATAAATGGGCATACATAGTGTGTTGCTAAAACAGTCATACAAAATGCCTTCATGTCTTCATGGTAAGACTGATGCAAAGTCTTGAGCACTGATCCAATTCGTGTCTCTGCAGCATGCACTCCTTTCATGGCGAGATATCCCTTCATCATCTTTCTTCTGTATGTAGGTCCCGTCTAGAAAATAACGAACATGACTTCCACATTCCAAAGTCAAACCAGTTAATATGTTAATCATGAAATCAGACAATGCAAAGTGTGCATGTAGGTGTTTGTATTATGGGATTTGTCTGTGTTGTGAGTTTTGTGTTAACCAATACAAATACATGTTTTGTTACTTAATATTATTTATAATCATGATTAGGCATGGGCCGGTTACTGGTTTGAAAAAGTCACGGTTTCAAAACCACTAAAATTTTCTGTCATACCGTTCCTGCGGTATGAGCGGGTTTTTAAAAAATGTGACGTCTCGTCAGACAGAAAGTGGAGGTCGCTCAGGTCGTGTGCAGCTGCAGCATAAAGTAGTCCTCCTCCCGCGCACCTCCTGCTGTTACAAGCATGATGGCTGAAGGAGGCGAGCCCCCCCCCCTCGTCTTAAAGGACCAAGTCAGCTGTATTTATACTTCGGGTACCGTAAAAAGACAGACGGCCACGGCTTGTAGGAAGAAGGTGACGGACAGTAGCAGCGCGAGGAGGAAATACATCCAATAGTGAGCAAGTCTCCAAAAACTGTTGAGATTCAGTTTTAAGCTCCTGCCTGCATTTATTTATTTATCTTAGAGATGTTTTTACTTTTTTCAGTTATTTATGTTGTGATCTTGAGCCACAGGTTAAGTGATTGCATTTATTTGCATTTTGTGTTGGGTTTTTCACAAAAAAGAATTCATTTATGTCGTGACTTGAGTTGCAGGTTTAGCTTCAGTTAAAGGACTGCACTTTTTTTTTAAAGAAAGAATTCAGTTATTTTTTTATTATTTTTTATTTTAAATACATATTTACTAATGTTCCATCATGTTCTATATAGCGTATGTTTAAAAATAAAAAAATCTTTTTTTTGTTTTTAAATACAGACATTTCAAAATATCACATTTTATAGCTGTAATCATAAAACCGTGAAATCGTGATATTTTTACCTAAGGTTATCATACCGTCAGAATCTCATGCTGGCCCATGCCTAATCGTGATAAGTGGGCATAAAAAATGCCAGTTGAAGTTGCTCTATCCATACCTCGTTTATGGCTTTTGACACCTAACTCCAAATGTCACATCAAACCTAAGCCATTTTCAGCGCAAATCTCCCCACATTTCTTGCAGATAAACCTCTTCCACCCTCACCTTGGTGTGATATGCATGCAGAGATTTCTGCAGATGACAAGCCTTGTTTCACCATGTCAAAAATCACGTCAGAGTAAGGTTCCAAAGACATTTTAGCCTGGGCTAGGGAAACCCATACAGTCTATGGGGAAACCACACGTAGAAGTCATATATTTTGGCGCTCTTGCCAGAAACACAGCACTGTCCTCATATGCGCTCTTACTTTGAAAAAGGCAACTTCCGGTTGCTCCATATGAAAAAACAGTTGCTCTTTTGTTTCTGTCTTCCAATGATTTTATCTTTTGTTTTTAGAAATAGGAAATGGAAATCACCCGGTTTTTAAAGTTTTGTTTATCCCTTCTTGACCCTGATAAAGAAGAATATCTTGAATTTCAATTTTAATTTTTGAGTTTTAAAATGAAAATCAAATAACCATACATTTTTTGTTTTTTAATATCTTTTTCTGAATGAAAAATTCAATGACAGCAGTCTGGAAATCAAGTGAGACATTTTGCAATTCAACATTCAACAGTAAAAAGTGACAGGCCAGCCAATGTAAATATCACAATTTGTGGTTTATTACCAAGGGGTTTAATGTACATTGTAATATGAATTCATAGAAAAAAGCTATTTAATTCATGTACAAATTACAAATACAACAGCTGTTTCCTCCACTCTTTTTGTTTAAATGTACACAAGTTTCTTCTCTCCCATCGCTGTCCCATAGCAGCTTTGCAACCTGGCAAGACTTTGCAGTGAAACGCAAGATAAGAGAAGTATGAAAAAATAAAAACAAATGTTCATATCAGTCTCGACACATAAGACACGGGGAGGAAGAAAGGGAAGGAATACCAGGTAACAAAAAAAAAGTCTTTTAGCTCTTTGTATGAAACATAAAACTCATAGTTAGGTTTTTTTAGTACATCAAAAATGCGCGTACTGCATTATTTGGTGGCGCTGTAATGTAGAAACAAGCTTTTGTTGACAGACAGAGGGATGGCGATGGAGGAAGAGAGGGAGCAGACAGCTGGCCTCTTCACAGAATTAAATATCCACAATCAGTTTGACCGGGTAGAAAATACAACTGGATCACCCAGCACAAGTCCATAGGGTTTGTCAATACGTTACATGAATAAAATGGCCTCTGAAAAAAAGAAAAAATGCACATAAACTCCTTTTTAAAAACAATAAGAAAACAACTTTTTTTTAAAAAAGCAACAGACAAAACATACATTTTATACAATTCTGTTTCTATTCCCCACATAGGCACCACATAGTAGATTAAGTTGAATCTTCATCTCAAGTAAATTACTGTTTGTTTCATTTAGTGTGTATCTTATACAGTGCAGAATATATGGGCTTGGATTAAGTAAGAGTGTGTGTGTGTGTGTGTGTGTGTTGTATTTCTATACTTTTAAGGATAAAATGTCCTTTCAGGGATCCAAAAGGTTAGAAAGCTTTATTTGAAGACAGACTGGTTGACCAACACATCTTTGAGGTTGTAATTTAATATTTAGTAGCAAGATAAGGTCTAAACTCAGCATTTACCAGCCCCTTCATGTAACAGTTATCTTCAATGCATAGGCTACAGTATACCGTGATTAAACATAATGTTGAGTTAAGTATAAAAAAACAAGAGAGTACATTATATGTGTAGGGACGTGATTGGCAGTGAAGTAAAGATAGAGGCAGTAAATTTCATCAAGATTCCATAAATTAGTGGTTCCCAAATGTTTCAGCTACACTAGTGCTGGGGTAATGTTGGTCGGTCAGGCCACTACTTAGGAAATAGCTCAGCAATCGGATGGAAATTTGGTACATACAGTAATGCTCCCATCACTCGATCCTCTGATACTCTAGCACCATCATCAGGTCAAAGTTAAGATGTGTCTAATACTTTGGTTATGACCTAAATACCTGCTGACTCAGCTTTATATTGTGTTTAGCACTCATTAGCAAATGTTAGCCCGCTAGCATGCTGATAATAGCAGTTAGCTCAAGCACTGCTACAGTATGTTGAAGTTCAGCTTCATAGAGCTGCTAGCATGGCTGTAGGCTCTTCCTGAATCCATACTACATATACTGCTAGCATGCTAATTATCTGCTAGTAGCATGTTAGCAAACTGATATTAGCAGTTAGCTCAAGCACCGCTACTCTTCCTGAATCCATACTGCATACACCGTCACTGTATACCATCATAGCAGTTAGTGTATACAGAAACATCAACCAAAAAAAATTTCTAACTTTAAAAAGAAAAGGTAAAATGTAGCTTTTTTTTAGTTTAGTTTTTTCAAGCTCTTTTACCACCACACACCATTTATTCCTCCTCTATATTTAATATACTGACTCTTTAAATTTGCACAATATTAGCATGTAGTATGGATTTGGGACACAGCTCAGTCTGGTCTATCATGTCCTCCTTCAAAAGCCAACAGAATGTCAGTCATAGACCTTTTTCACAGGAGACATTTTGATTTGTCATAGCAGGTAAAGCACAGCTAGAACTATTAACATTAATGATGTCTCTGTTCCAGCAAGTCATGATATTATTAGTTATATTCATGTCAGTCAGGTCTGAATGTGAAAAAGGTCTAATCAGCTTTCAATTTCACTGACATAGTAGGAAGCCTTTCTTCATGAGGTTTAGCAAATCATGCTTTAACACTTCATCAGTGGAAGAGGAGGAAGAGGAGGCAGTGGCAGTGACACAGAACTGAACTAACAAATACTTATGGTCTGTCAAGATAAAAGGTATAGTTCAACATTCTGGAAACATTGGCTTATTCACTTTCTAATTAAGACTTGGATGAGAAGATGGTTAGCGGTCTTGTCTATGCATTAAATATAGAGCTAAGAGGAGTTACATGCTATAATTGATGCACCCGGTGGTTGTCCTGCAATGAAATTAAAGGGATATTCCAGTGATTTATTGTTATATTTGCATAAGTTAGGAGATTTGAAAGAGAGAGATTATTTTTAAGTGGTTGAAGCAGCAGCAGCAGAGGATGGCGTTGTCCTGACCGGTGTCCTTTTAAAGACACTGTATCCTACATTTCCCATAATGCAAATGAATAGCACCATTAACAGATACTCCCTGCCTGCCTACATCCCTCCATGTCTTTCATACGCCACACCTTCATTTTATGGCTCGTGCTTTCTGTTTACAAGTTTGAGTCCAAGTTGAGATAACCTTGATGATGTCATCATAATGCTGATGACTTCACCCGAGTCATCCACAGAGGGTATAGTACAACTGTGGAGTAGCCTTTAAAACACAGTGATGTAGATCTTTTTTTCTCAGTCTTGGAAAAAATGAGAACAATGTTGAACTATTCCTTTAACAAGCTAAACAAACACGTTACAGTATATTGTGTAATTAAGATTTGACTTGTTCTTTACTAAATAGGCCTTAACATTGGGAGTAATTTATACTTCTTTTTTTAAAAGAAATAGTTTATTGTAAACTATCCACATTGGACAAACACTAAAGAGAACAATATATCAAATATAATACAACAGAAGTACTTTAAGAACAATCCATAGGGATGTAGCAGAGAAGGGGAATGCAGGAAGTGAGTCACACTGATGGAGGGTAGAGCTGGATCAATGTTTAGGGATTAAGATTAGAATCAGGATTAGATTACTTTCAAGGCAAATGTTTTAGGTTTTTGGAAGTTTCACTTAGATTTGGGGCAAAGATTAAAATCAGATTGAAGGCTTTCCAGATTTTTGGACATTTAAAGGTACACTCCCTCATTTGACCACACTGACCCGAATTCCAAATGTACTTCCTGGTCACTGCAGATGTTCAGCTGTGAAGTGTTTTTTGGAATTTGGGAGTGATGTTGGATGCTGTAACCAACCCAGGGGGAGAAGGTGTTGAGGGTTTGGCCAATGAATGGATTTAGCCAGTGAACGTCCTCACAAGTATAGTAATACAAGCTTGTGCGTGTGTTGTTTTTTTTTCTTTAGTGTCTCTTGTCGCCCCCTAGTGTCCGTCCATGCTCACTGTGTGTGTGTTGATGTTTGGTGCGTCGCTGCCTCCACACAGTAGTTTGGTTTGTCGGAGGCAGTGAAGCCCGGCAGACACACACACTGGTAGGAGCCCACTGTGTTGATGCACTTTGCATTTTTACACAGCGACATGCGATTGTTGAGTTCCAAACACTCGTTCACATCTGAGGGTGAAAAGGAGAGATTTAATATTAACAAAGTTCTGATTTTGTTTGTGTTACTTGTGCTTTGAGTGTATGTGTGACCACTCTGTCTTACCAATGCAGGCCATGCGGGACAGGTCCAGGGTGTATCCATCAAAGCAGTCGCAGGTGTAACCCTCCTGAACCCGCACACAGCGACCATTCTCACAGCCATTCAGTATCCCACACTCCTCTGCTCGCAGACCCTCAAAGGCCTTGTATGGATCTACAGCACAACAGGACAACAAGGTGAGTTATTATTGATTAGCACGTCACAAATCTGAGACATTAGTGTTTAACCCTTAAACAGGCACCAGGAGATACCAGTGTTTCCCATTAATAGACTTGTGCGGATTCTATTATTAAATTACTGAGTGAAGTTGTGACAATTGTCCACTGTCTCTGCTGCACGGAGGGTTCAGCTCCGCCCCGCTGAGACAGAGGAGAGGAGCAGCTAACGTTAGCCTCTGCTATAGTTTGCTGTCACTTCTCATTACGTTGCTCTCAGAGAGTCTGTTCACAGCAGGAATACCGTACTACTACTTTATTCCTCCTCCCTGTTCTGTATAAAAGGTCAGGACACTGAATGGAGGACAGAGTAGCTCCGTCAGTAAGCGGCTACAGGATGCTGTTGTGTTAACTGCGGTCGAGCAAGTTAGAGAATGAATGAAGAAAAGGAGCGGTGGCTGTGAATCAGATGCGTGCAGCATTATGCTGGTTTGATTCCTCTCTTTTTTCTTTTACCTTAATATGAGAAACGTATCCTGGTGGAGATACAACTCATAAAATCCAAAATTAACAAAATATTTTTTGTGTTGTAATGTTTACTTAGGTGCAAATGAGATAACTAGTTACATCAAAGTAAATAAAAATAATTTTCAGGTCATTTTCCACTCCTGCCTGTTAGAGCAGGGTTATCAAACATATGGCCTGTGGACCAGGACGGGTCGCTGGATAACTTTGCAAAGTATGAAGTTATACTTTGAGGAGCTGGCTTTGTGTAAAATGCTGCTTCAGCGGTTTTCCCACCATGAGCATGTCATATTTAAACCATTCATATAATGAACATGGTGCAAATTAATCTGTCAAAGTCTGAGACATAATATTGTTGAAATTGCACTTATTTCTCTTAAGACGCCCAACCTGTTCATCTGTTTTGTAAATACATAGTTTATTATAGTAAAGTTATATTACATATTATTCTTTATAGGTTATTGTGCAGTGGTTTTACATTTCACTTCCCACTTGAGATCAAATTGGTTTGCATTTGGTAAAAATGAGTGAGTAAATTAAACGTGTTTTAGAGGTTACAAATGGTGTATCCTTTTCAATTCACAGAACTGTCACTAACCTGTATGGTTTTGGTCTGAGGCTAAAGACAAGGTAAGCCAGATTTATTTATATGTGCTTTACATACAAATAAAATATCAGATGATTTAACAGTAAGAATTGGAAGCATAAAAACATACAATAAAAAACCCACAAAAAACTAAGAAAATAAAATGCTAAGTATGTAGTGTTGCTTTCGTCAACGAAAATTATGACGAAATATCTTCGTCAACGAACCTTTATCACGTGACCAAAACGAGACGAGACGAAACGAAAATGCTGGTCACGTGACGATAACAATAATAAAATGTGTAATCCCATTTTGTTGACGAACGAAAATATTTTGTTTTTTTTGTTTTATGTGTTATTAAAATGCAAGATATTTTTTCTGACTGATTTATTGCCCAATATCGCCGTGTATCTCGCTTCTTCCCCCCGCCCTCCCCCCGCGTCTTTGTTGTCACTTTGTAACCGCTCCACAGAGGGCACATGGCTAATTAATATGCACCATATATGGTTGTGTCCAGGTGTTCCGGGGGCGCAGTATGAGGTGTGTTTGGCACCTGGCTAAGTAAGCTCGTGAGAAGGGGTAAATTCACTAATAGATGAACCCTTTGGCTTTGTTTAGCTAATATATTGAAGCCACTGGGGTCTTCTATTATCAGATTTACCTCTCCCTCTAGGTTAACTAACCCAAGTTTGTCACTTGACCACTTTTATGGAATACCTCTCTGGACTATTGTTTTTGTTGTTGTTTGTGACAACAAGTCTTAAAATAACACCTCCAGGAGGTTACAGTTCCATCTCTCTACCACTAGGTACTTATACTATATTGACGGGGTTAGATAGAATAACATTACTGAAAAGAGATTAATACAGTTTTCTTTGACTAAAATAGACTAAAATAGTCAGGGACAATTCTGACTAAAACTAGACTAAAATAGTCAGGGACAATTCTGACTAAAACTAGACTAAAATAGTCAGGGACAATTCTGACTAAAACTAGACTAAAATAGTCAGGGACAATTCTGACTAAAACTAGACTAAAATAGTCAGGGACAATTCTGACTAAAACTAAAATGCTCAGACTTTTCGTCGACTAAAACTTGACTAGACTAAAAGGAGTATGAACATGACTAAAACTAATAAAAACTAAAACGACCGCTTGACACAAAGACTAGACTAAAACTAAAAGTAAAATAGGCCGCCAAAAACAACACTATAAGTATGTTAAAGTGTAGAAGTTGTGATGCTGAACTGTAGGACATCTCAGATAAAGGTGTAACTTCAGACAAGTAGAGTTCAGTCCACCTTTGTAAGCTGCGTGTGGCACAGTTAGAGGTTTTGTTGATGGCAGACGGTGGAAAGAGTGGAAGGCCAGTGGAAAATGTCTAACAACATGTAGGGAGGGGGATCAGGAAAAAAAAAACAGGGTTCATGTAAAATCTGGCTCCAGTCCTGGAAAAAGTAGAAGTGATCATAGCACTGGCTTTAGTTACAACTTTCTAATGTGATCCTCAATGACTAATGCTTTTACCATATAGAAATCCCAGCATGCCCCAAAAACATGCATTCAAATTTTAGCTACACTGATGGAATAGATGCTTTACATAACATGTTGTTAGTTCTATTGTCACAAGGTGGCAGCAAAGCGCTGTGAAATGTCTGTCAGTCATTACAGAGTACACAACCTGCATATTTATGGTGTAATAGCCAATAATGAAAAGCTCTGCAGTAGAGTTTGTAGCACTTAGAAATGTGTAGATGTCCACTATAATACACAGTTTATTTGGTACTCTGAGCTAAAACTAATAGAGTGTAATAGAAACAGCCCTGCAGTAACAATCTAGATTACTCAGCTAAACAATTACACACCCATTTCTAATCTATCTTGCCTTGGTAAACATTTAGAGAACACTGTTTTTAATCAACTTCTCGTCCATCTAAGCAACAACAGAATTTTAGAAAATCTCCAATCAGGCACAGAGACAGCCCCACTGAAAGTTGTAAATGGCCTGAGAATGATTGTGGATTCACACAACGTGGCTGTCCTCCTTCTATTAGACCAGTGGTGTCCAAACCGTTCCATAAAGGTTCATGAGGCTGCACGTTTTCATTCCAACCAATCAGGAGCACACCAGGCTTGACTCATTTAATCAACTGATCTCAGTCTGCAGACAGTTGATTGGTTGAATGGGGTGCTCTTGATTGGTTGGAACAAAAACCTGCAGACACATAACCCTTATGGAATAGTTTGGACATGTCTGTATTTGACCCTAGTGCAGCATTCAGTACAATCAGCTATAACATTTGAATGAACATGCTGGAGAAATGTGTGTGTCCCTTACTGTGTTTTAGGCTAACTGACTGACTGACCACATATCCACGTCTGGAACTTAACAACAGTGAAAAGAGCTGCTTGATTTGTTTGGTGCTCCACTGTAAGTCACCACTGAGACATTTCTCATTCAGCAGCCTTGAGGAGAAAGAGTGAGGCAGACTCAGTAAAACACGTGATGCTACTGTTACTGTAGCTGCACTAGCTCTCCTCTAACTTATATATTACTAAGTTCATGACTATAAAATATAGCTCAGCGAATACCTTACCTATATAACATACACTCACTGGTCTCTCTATTAGGGACACCTGTGCACTCTAATTCAATCCAATCCAACAGCTCTGTTTTAAATTCCACATATCAAGTTTATACAGTTTCAGTTTTTGTTGACAAGAAGGTGATAATTCTACTTTGTGTTTATTGAGTGATGGTGGTGTATTAGGGTGCATTATATTGAATGGTGTTCCTAATATTTTGTCCACCCCATTAACATACATGAGGGCAAAATATTGGCAACACCAATCAAAATAATTCATCCCAGTACACCACCACTATCACTTAGTATCACCTCAAAAAACAACATCAAGTAGAATTATCACCTTTTTGACAAGGTTAACAAAACTGAAACTGTATAAAACTGATGTGTTGGATTGGAGTGAATCAGATTGCACAGATGTACATGAAGAAGTGGCTGGTGACTGTAGTTCAGAGAACATAACTACTATATAATATAGTTCAGAAAATTAAAGTGAAGGAGAGTAACAAAGCATCTCTGCTAGATCAGCTGATGTGAGGAGCCACAGAGGCCAGTAAAGCACAATAAACATGTTCATACATTGATACTTGTGTAGGAGTTGAAGTTTTCCATCAGGTTTGTTCTCCTGCATGTTAAATACTTCACAAACAACCTACAAGTGGAAAAATGCTTCACAGGCCAAAACAGCTGCGCCGAATGCTGAGCTCGCTTTTTTTTTTTTTTTTTTTTTTTTAAACATGTAAGAAATAATCCACAATTTGGTCAAAATTACTTCCAGTGGGCATATTATGTTTTAACTTTAACTTGGAAAATTGCAACAAGCAGGTCTTATGTCATCCTGCTTCACCAAGTCTGCATCCAACACAAAGAAAGTGGGTCCAAATGGCAACAATAGTAACCAAATATGTCAGACTTACACTGGATTGTATTGTATTCATAGTGTTATTCATTCAGCTCCTAAACCACTGAACACTGTACACTCCATTCAGCAGTGATATCAGCCAGTCACACACACTTCCAACAATTGTTTCTACCTTTCTCTCTGTTCTATTCTACATTGTTAAGTTGGCTATCTGCTGATGAACACCTGAGAGCGCTGACTCGGTTAAATACACACACACACACGCACACACACACACACACACACACACACTATTCTTGACCTGGGCTGCAATACTTTGAAGGCCTGATCCCAAGCTTGACAAAGACTTTACATTATTCACTGTTTTCTTTGTCTTCAATTAAATATTCCTGTTTCAGCAGCGTTATGATTTAATATGAAATAGATATAAATGTAAGTGTCACAATAAAGTAAGTGACATCATCATGTCTTTATATGGACTTATCATATGATACATGGACATGACCTTTGACCTCTATATTGCCATCCTTCGGCAGCTAAAAGCAGCTAAGAGGCTATTCATGTCACATTGACTAAGCTAGTAGAGTCCTCCATTCCTCACTGTGTACAATCATTATTATGCTATTATATCAGTGCTATAAAATAATATTCAAATGACAATAATATCGTGATTATTTCTGAGGCGATATATATCGTCCAATAAAAATTCTAGTGACAGATCTATAAAGGAAATATAGAAATACTCACGCTCCTCATTCTCGTAGTAAGGAAGGACACCCTGCTGCTCAGGTGATGGTGAGTAGTCTGGGCTCACTTCGTATTCATGGATGGGGCCGGCAACGAGGGCGTCCTGACCGTATGCACGCCGTCCACCAGCTCCCATTGGTAGGTTACACATGGAGGCGTAATCCTCTGAGAGACAGAAGACACATTCATCACTGAATGAGAAATGTCTTTAATAATGACAGCTGATCAGTCATTGATTCTACTCAAGTGTCAGCTGTTTGTGTTTACTGATACACAGGGGGCGTGTGTTTGTGTGTGTATAGTGTGTACCTGTGTTTCTGGGTGGACACAGTGCACAGTCCATGCCCCACCCCTCCCCATACAGACAGCAGCACTCTGTGTATGTGGTCTTCCTGTCTTCACCCAGAGGCTGAGTGCAGGTCAGAGATTCTGTCACCGTCTGCCAGCAGATACCCTGGTAGTCTACCATCTCCGCCTCGTGTTGCTCTGCGCACACACACACACACACACACACACACACACAGACACAGACACGTTTCGTGCAATTCATTGATAACATATACATAACAAACCCAAACTCATACCAAAGCCAGGAGCATCTATTGAACCAGGCTTTTTTTTTAAGTATATTTTTTTGGGCTTTTTTGCCTTTAATGTACAGGTTAGTAGAGATAGACAAGAGACAGGAGGCAGAGAGAGGGGGGAATGACATGCAGGATAGGACCGCTCGGTGCAGGATTCAAACCGGGGTCGCCTGCAGTGAGGACTGTAGCCTCTACACATGGGGGGGGTGCTCTAACCACTGAGCTATGCTCATCCCCTGAACCAGGCTTTTAAGATTGCAGCTTAATTAACTTTTTTTCCTCAATACTCCTGAATTAAATACTTTAGTCTGTAAATGATGACCCCAAAACATAAAAAGCATAAGAATGAACAATCAAGGAGGCAATGACTTCCTATGAAACAGGAAAGGTGGAGGCTGAAGCTATTTTTATAAAACACATCAGAAAGTAACATTTGACTGTATTCTCTGTATTCTAATAATCACATTAAATCAGTCAACTAATATTTAAACCAGCTTTTGACTTTACATTGATGTATGGAACTATAACTGAACAACACAATATGTACATTGAAGCTTGATTTAAGAAATGTTATACAATATTAATATAGTATGACATTTTTGTATTAATTCTATAGTATGTATTCATTAGATTTCTTTTTCATTACCACTATTGTCCACTTTGCTGTTTAATACTGTACATTTCTCCACTGTGGGACTAATAAAGGATTATCCGATGTTATTATATTATATCTGGTTTGCAGCATCATTTATTTATTTATTTTTTTAATCAAAAGGTCAAAAGAATTGAAACAGTAAACATACAGTGCTCCAGCTCTCAGTTCTTTCTTCTGAAGATACCGATACCAAGATTATGGAGCAAAACAAATTCCACTATTGATATATCGGCCAATAACGTTATATGTACAGAATATATACATCAACACGCATTTTTTTGTAATGATCCATCAAATGTGCTTATCAAACACAAACGTGTAATGGAGGAATGATATTTTACAGTTTAACAATCAAATGTGTTGTATAAAATGATGTTGTTGCATTTTATAGATTATTATTATTTTTTTAATTCATGTTTAATATATGTTTTCCTGTTCTGTGTGAGTCGGGCTCTAATAATGTGTTAACAGAATAATATGTTTACAGACAGGAAGTTATAGTCAGTTATAGTAGATGAGTGTAGCTCTGCTCCATATAATGATTTAAATACATAGTTTTAGATACAGTCTGTTAGTCTACATTTAGGAAGAATGCTACAAATGGTTTGTAACCAAGTATGTACTCTGCAATATTTCATAAAAAAATGTCAAATTGGAAATGACTAAACAAAAACTGACAGTACAAATAATGTGGGGAAGAAATTCCTGCTGGCCTCTCATTAAAGTGTCTGTTACAGACAAATGAATGAAGGAAACAAGCTTTTCTTACCAGGGGCCTCAGGAAGGAACACACAGCGGTTAGTGTTGGGATCCAGCAGCATGGGGTGTGTACAGAAACAAACGTACGAGCCATCTGTGTTCATACACTCTCCATCCACACACACCGACTCATCCAGACACTCATTGATATCTAACAGGAGACAAAACAAACATTTCATGGAAAAACAGTCAGAGCATCTTCTTCATGTCAGCTGCTCTTCCTCAGCTCACATTACTGTAGAGACACACACACACACACACACACACACACACACACACACACACACACACACACACACACACACACACACACACACACACACACACACACACATGGTGTTAAGTATTTTGATCAAACACCTGTTCAACTCAACTCCAAACATGAACAGTGTTTCCACTTTGAGAGTTTATATTGGTTCAGTTTATGTCTGCTGAGTCATCATAACTAATGTTCTACAACTGGATGATCATGAACAGTTGATGATCACATTTCTATTTCCTGCATTGGCTTCAAATTTGAGCGTGAAAGTTCATTCTTGACCTAGAAATAATAATTTAATAAAATCATTTAATGTTCACTAACAAGCTGTTTGTGGAGGGGGTGAAGCTTCCTCTCTTTGCCTGCAACTCTATAACAACATAGTTTAAATTTGAAGCCAAAATAGATGCATAGGAAATATATGTTATATAAAGAATGAAGAACATGAATGTAGCTTTGAGTGCTCAGACGTCACCTCACTACTTTTTAATCTATTATTTCTATTCTCTCTCTCTCTCTCTCTCTCTCTCTCTCTCTCTCTCACTCTCTCTCTTTCTCTTCTCTTCTCTTCTCTTTCTCTCTGTCTCTCTCTTCTCTCTCTCTCTCTCTCTCTCTCTCTCTCTCTCTCCCCCTCCCTCTCTCTCTCTCTCTCTCTCTCTCTCTCTCTCTCTCCCTCCCTCCCTCCCGCCCTCCCTCTCCCTCCCCCCCTCTCTCTCTCTCTCTCTCTCTCTCTCTCTCTCTCTCTCTCTCTCTCCCTCTCTCTCTCCCTCTCTCCCTCTTTCTCTCTCTCTCTCTCTCTCTCTCTCTCTTTTGAATGATTGTGAAG